>NC_136591.1:30580177-30667677 GCF_910589615.1 Taurulus bubalis | reverse complement strand
GACTTTTCTTCTCAATAACTATTGGATGGAGTGCCGCAATGCAGGCATTCATGTCCACCTAAAGCCTAATCTATGCTTCTTCGTCAGGTCGACGCAGACCCCTACGCCGTAGCCTGACGCGCACCTCCAAAAAATCCTAACTACGCGTTGCGTCGACGCGGACCGCAAGCGCTGTGATTGGTCCGCTCAGAACGTAATTTTCGGCAGTTGCTTTTTCCCAGTCTCGACCGGTTTAGTGGTCGTACAGACCACCTCCGCAAACGTCTTCTCTGTCGCCTACGCTTCAACATTTGCAATATAAGCATTTGCTCTTCAATATTGATGAGCTCCAACTCCAAATGCAGCCGCTCCAACTTGGACGCCATTGTTTACTGTTTACTGTGACCGGAAGAAAAAGGATTCGGCCCCTATATAACCCCTGAAACCACACAGCCACACCCCTGGCGGCATGGCGGTTAATTGCAGGCAACGCGTTCCCTCGACGCAGAACTTCAAATGCTCAACGACTGCGTCGCGTCGACGGCGTAGGTAGAGAACCATGAACTAGGCTTAAGGATGAATATTTCTTCAAACACCAGCCATTTAGTCCAAAAAAAAATATATTGCCATCAGCCTTAGCTTTACTTTCTATTTGGTGTAAATTAGCAAATGCCGATTGTTAACAATCAATAAAAAGAAAGCCATCAGGAGAACGTGTAAAATCTCTATAAATGGTCTGTTGGAATGCGCATATAAGGTGCTGTCTTTTTAGACCCGTTTCTTTACATCGGTTTTTACAATTTGACAAATTGGCACCAAAATGTAAACAAATGTATGCTAAATTATCTATTTGTGGTTCCTATTTGAAATTTACCCACGGATGTACAGACAACTATAATGTAATGAAGTGTATTTTTTTGGGATTTCCAGATACATTTATGGACGTTTATTTTGCAATCTGAGACATAATGATATCTTTGGAAAGTGTAAGACACTATGAATGATATCAATATGCTTTTTGTGTCTATGTATTATTTGTCTCTCCCTCCTTCTAGATGTTTTTGAGGATGCTAAGAATTCCTCCTGAATCTACACTATGTAAAATGCATCACAAAATGTAACCAATACACTTTTCTGATTGAATATTTCAACCATGTTTAAGGCACTTAACTGTGTTTGTGCAATAGACATTCCAATATTCCCAGCACACCTGTCTCATCTCTGGAAACATCCTCCCACCTTCTGTACATCTGTAGCATGGCACACCTACTGACAGCCACCAGGAAGGCTGCAAAAAAACTGACTAACGCTTTCTACTGGGCAGAAATCAAGTGAAATGAGATCTATAAACTGTAAGTATTTGAACAAGCCTCTAATTACCCATACATAATGATTAATGAAGAACATGAAGCTTACAGCTTTGGCATAGTGCAGAGTCAGTTGTAGGCAGCCAGCTGTCAAATGTGTCGTCTCAGCAAGGAAGCTGGCACAGACAGTGTGTGGAGATAACACATAAAGATCCAGACCAGAAACTACTCTTTAAATATATTGTTCTATATATTATCAAAAGGGTTTGGACAAGTTGGATTTAAGAAATGTATTTAATGTTCTATTTGAAGTCAGTGACGTCATTCTTTGTCGATTTCTGAAACATTTATGAAAGACAATAAAGCTTTGAGTCACTGAATCCTATTCTTTTGAATACTTACATCTATTTTTGTTAAACAATAACAGTGACAGAAAAGAAGTTCAAATTAAGACGTCTACTCACCCACATCCTGATGAGTCCTTGTGCCTCTGTGCAAGAGCGCGTCAGTCCGTAACAGTAACAGTTGCTGCAGCCCAGCTGGTTTCGTACTGACAACCCAAATGTATCCATCTTACAGCGGTCACAGTTGTCTCCTTCAACATTTGCCTGAAACAACAAAAATAGGCAAACAGTCCACTCAGCTGATGAGAACTAAAATCATTCTGAAAAAAAATACAATACAGTGACAGAAACTAAATGTAACTTTGTAAAACATCTAATCCTTTACTTCACTGGTTGAGGTCAGAAAGCAGATTGAGCTTCAGGCAAGCACACCTACAGTAGTGCTTTTGGGATAAATAAAAATACACTTCAGGACACTTCAGTAGGACATAGAATGAATAAGGTCCTAGCCAAGCTAATTTAAAATTACCCCCCACGCCCCCACACACACACAGTTTTTAAAGGGAATAATCGTGACCGTGACCATGTTTATTTTTGGTGTGACGTTGGGCCTTTTAACATGGAGATCAATGGGGACTGACTCACTTTTGGAGCCAGCCTCAAGCCGGCAATTGCAGAACCACAGTTTTTGGCACTTCTGCGGTGGCTTATTTGTTTTTGCAAGTGAAAGTCCTCGAGCAGAAAAAGTGACTCTCTGACATCAAATTTGATTCACCTGTTTATAGCCACCTAGACATTGACATGGTTGTGATATTGTCAACGTTATAACAACTACTTCTTTCATTTGGACTGCGTCACATATTTTAGATATTAAAATCCATCCATCCTATGAAACACAGAAAATATGTTTTCCGCATTATTATCTCACTGCAGTGAATTGTTTACATTTTGAGTAAATAAACTGAGGGCGGACTGGTATGAAATGGGATTGTGGACAGGTCTGTATATTAAGGATTCTCTCTGCTAAGAAAAGTCTCAGTCCTGTCAACAAAACATCATCCAATTAATGTTGAGTTCTGTCAAAGCATTCTGCCGGTTAGTGAGTAAGGACCAAGAACCTGTGAAGGAACCTAGAATGTCAATATTAGTACTGTTATTTGTTATGTCAAGGAGGTCATTATACTATTACTAGCGACTAATGATCATCAATTTATTTAATTATCTTTTGGTTTAGTTTATAAAGTCTCAGGACATCAGTCCAAAACCCAAAGTTATTTAACTTATGATCATATTAAATAGAGAAAACCTTCACATTTGACAGGCAAGAATTAGTGTATGTTAAGGATTTTGATAAATGACTGAAACAATTGCTCAATTAGTGGCATTATTCTGTCCATCAACGTTTCAACAGAAATTATGATATTATATAAGATCCTTGCATGTTAAGAAGACCTCAAACATTTGGGCCACATCTTAATGTTTGCCACCGTAAATGTGAAGCCATAAGGATATGCAGCTACGTCACATACTGCCATAAACAAACACCGACAGAGAAGGGAACCAGCATAACCGTGAACATACAGCTGAAATAACTGATGAACTAAGAGGCTGGTGTAGATGGAACGATCGTCTGAGTGACAGGCAGTCAAACTATTCAGAGTGAAGATGACACCCAGTGATCTGAAGTCTCATTACAGGCCATGAATCAGGTGTGTGCATGTGTGTGTGTTGGTATTTGCACATACGATTTTGTTTTAGCATTTGTCGCTGTCTATGTTGGATAATGTGATAAGCAAGTGACAGCAGAGATGAAAAGTGTCTCCAGTCTAGGCGTGCCATATATTGAATATGTGCATGTATTTGCGTGTGTGCGTGTGTGTGCGTGTGTGTGTGTGCGTGTGTATATGGGTATTTGAGAGCTGTGACAGCAAACTATTGATGAGAGGCGTGCATGTGGGATATACGACCAACCTGTCACACTGAGGATGCGAGGTGTGAAATATATGCCTTCTACAGTATGTGTGTACGTAGGGGAGTGTGTGTGAGTGTCAATGTATGATATTTACGCCTATGAACATCCAATAATTATATATGTTGTTGTCCTTTTCTATTTTGTTTAGTTTACTAGTGTGTTACTGTGTGTGCTTGCATCATGACAACAACAAGGTATAAGCGAGGAGATGGCATCCACACACACACACTTTATATGTTTATTTTAACATAGGACAACAATGTATGCATCAGTCTATCTATTTGTGTGTGCCAGCTAATGGAGGACGCAGCGCACTTTCTGAAAAGTAAAAGCTGTTCAGCAGAGCGTAGTCACTGGATGGATAAACTGACAGCCTTACAGACTACATCTCACAAGCTCAGTTTTCAAATACAGATATGTATAATTTGTGACATGCTTTAACAAACTGTGTGTTGTAAGATGTGCATGTTTCTATCAGTTTGACAATAGTGCATTTTTCTGTGTAAACCTTTTTCTTTGTCAATTAAACTAAAATAGGACATAACATGCCTTTTTTTTTAGCTTCATATGTATTTGGGGTTTCTACTAGAACATGTTTATCGGCTTGAATGTTAAAAAATCACAACATTCTTCTCACACTGTCTGTCTGAATATGCATGTGGTCACTATCTGTCTGAAACACTCCGTTTTAGTGCCTGTCTCTTTAAGACCCTTCCTGAAAAAGGCTTGAGAGAAAGAAATTGTGCACCCCTCCAATAGGTAGTTGTCAAGTCGTCGG
The DNA here is from genome assembly GCF_910589615.1 of Taurulus bubalis. Taxonomy (NCBI): domain Eukaryota; kingdom Metazoa; phylum Chordata; class Actinopteri; order Perciformes; family Cottidae; genus Taurulus; species Taurulus bubalis. The sequence continues at coordinate 30,663,297 of NC_136591.1, read as the reverse complement.
TGGACATGGGGGTGTTGTATATTCTAATGTGCCTGCATGTGACATAAGAAGGGGCGCCGAATGGTTTGAATCACACATGTTCGGATCTAGGCAGCCCACAACAAACTGACTGGATTGCCTCACAGTTTGTGGGTCGGTCGGCACTCCTAATACCCAAATGTATGTACACAAGCAATGAAAAGGGAAGTTTTTCATTATATGTCCCCTTTAAACAACTACTGGAAGTGCATTGACAGAAAGGTGAATCCTCCCATCCTGTGGGAGGACCAAGTGAAAGTGTGTATTTGTGTGACTGTACACTGTACCTTGCAGCTACACTTTCCAGTTCGATCCGCGCAGGCGCACACTTCTCTCTCCTGGTCGCAGGTCTGGCTGTCCGATCCTGAGACGTTACACTCGCACTGGGTGCACTGTGGGAAACGTGAATGCAGACAAGGCCAAGCTTCTGTTATCAACAATATGACAGGCTGAGAGAGGAGCTACCAGAGTGTGTCCTAGTTGTATGCTTCACCAAAACCATTAAACTTCACTCCAAAATAAAAATGTTGGCATCATCTTCCCATTCCTATGTCAGTCGAAACATCACTGAAGTTCAGACAAACGGCAAACACAGACTTACCCAGTTATTTCCCCCATTTGACTGAAGCTACTGAGTTCCACATCAGTGTAAAAACTAGTATTATTCATTATTTAATATTTAATACAGCTACACAATGAAGCAAACACCAAATATGACATTTCATCTTGATTGTATTAATGAACCTTTTAAAGTAAAATGAAAGAAAGCTACCTTCAAACTAAGACTTGAATGGAGTTTTGACTAACATGGTGTCTTTTTAAGTTGATCTGTTTCTTCAGAATCTGTTTTGTTAAAAACAGAACCAATTTTGAGTTGTTCCATTCTCATGTGTTGTTGAATTACACATGTAGACAATATCTGGCAATTTATGATTTGTATAGCATGTTATTCATCTCTTCAATTTAAGCTGTGGAGGAAGTATAAGTTGCAGCGCTGCAGAAAAGTTTGTCTCTGGTGTAAAGATGACTTCAGGGCGAAATAAAACCAGTGGTGTGAGAACACTATTAGGCTTCACCAATCAGGCGTGGAACACATCCATTTATCGAGGACTTTTATGCTCATAAAATCCAAAATAAGAGCACTGTCATGTCTAATTTCTCTCCCTTGTCCCACAGACAATCAACCCCCAATGATCGAATCCCCTCAGAGAGTCTCTCCAGTGAAAACAGTTATAATAGCAGTGTTAGTGTCATTCAGATCATTCACCTGAGGAAAGTCTCTGTATCCAATTTGACATTCGTTGCATTTCTCTCCTCTGAAGGAGTTGCGACACATGCAGCAGCCTGTGTTGACGTTACACTGCTGGGTCACTGAACCGATCACACTGCAACCACACGCCTACAAACGCAAACACAAAAACAGAGATTATTTATGTTGCCCGTATACGTCTAAATGACTAAAACTGAGCTTCGTTCAGACATCAACAGAAACCTTTTTTTTCTTCATCAAGTACAATGCAAATATTCTTCTTTGTTCCTTAGTGCAGACGCGGTTAAACCTGAAGAGTTTCCAAGACGTACAACTGAATATTGTCATATGAGTGTAGAGTTTTATGTGACTTCTATGAGGTAAGATATCTGTTTGCAAGCCTGAAGCTCAGAGATCTTAATTGAGCTTTGAATCAGGATAGCTGATGTCCAAATATTAAACATGAGGAGGTACATGTACAGTATGAATAACTGAAGTGAGTGAGATCACTTAAAAAGATTCCCCTTCTCACACTAAACTGCAGTGGTAGCATATCAATCTTACTAAAAAACAATCGTTGAACAACATTGGCTGGTATTAAAATTGAAAAATGTTATAACTGTTATGTGCTACATTATAACTGTTATGTGCTACACACAAGACTGACATTGACTTTCATAGACATTTTATTTATTGCTGTTCAATATGGCTTTTCATCAAGTGTTCAAAATTATTTTGCTGTTTCATTCTGATGAATTGTTGTTCGTTTGTTATGTTGTTCCTTTCTGCTTTGCTGTGTTCTACTTTGTTTCGTTGTCTTTGGAACCTTTTGCACCTTTATGTTTGTTTGGTACCAAGATCTGTTGTGTCCCTCTTTGTTGTCCTGACGAGCGCTGCTGGATCAATCTGCTGTTAAACTGGGACTTCATGTTCAAGCCTCTAATTGCTAATGTACGATTGCCACTTCCTTTAGTTTCCTGTTTTTGCTGCCTGGCGGCCCTTTGCTGTGATCATTTTAGATCAGAACAATTGCTTCTCAAACCCTTTGAACAAAGTTGTGTTACAAAACAGAAAGGCAGAGGAAATGGGAATGATAGAGCAGTAAAAACAGACAGAAGGCTGTGTAAACAAGCACTGTGATAATAAGAGTATGATGTATATATATATATATATATATGTTACTACACAAACTGTAGGTTACACTTAATACACAAACCCAACTGCTATTTTGTAAATCTAGTTCCCAGCCTACCTTGCATCCAGTTACAATATCATGGCCCCAGTGGTTGGGAGCACAGTAGTCGCACCTCTCACCAATAGTGTTTGGAGGACAGATACACTGTCCTGTGTTAGTGTCGCAGTTATTCCCCACATGACTGCACTGACAGGCTGGAAAACAGGACAGAAAGTATCCTTTAAATGCGGCAGACAAATCAATGGTATACAAGCTGTCATTTTTGTTTCAACGTCCGATACGGGGGTGAACGCAAATTTCTATTTATTAAGTCACCAAACAACTTACTCATTCACTGCCATTACACAGGAAACACAATTGTCAATACCAGAGGACTCTCTTTCTAGCTCAGTACACATTGAATGTAATGCTCGTGAAATGTGAAGTCATCTTGTCAGGATGGTTGCATTCTTTTTTTAATGATATTTCAATCAACTGAAATTGAATGGAATGGCTCCTGATTCATTCATGTACATTGCTAATGAAAGAAAGGTGTCAGTTGCGAGTCATTTTCTGTAAATGAATTTATGAAAACCACATGCACATAGCTGGCAACATATTTGCATTCTAACAGTAAATTGCCTGGAACACTTAAACACAAGCAAACATTTTATTTCTGTAACCTAACCTCTGCTGTGTGGTAGTGATTTTAAGATGAATCCAGGCAAATAATGTCCAGTCCTATCTTGTCTTTCTGATGGATGGCTTATTATTGTTATTGTTAGCTGTCAATAGTGGTTGGCATCAATAATAAATTGCATTAGGAGATATATGGAAAGAGATATTCACAGCCCTACTTTGGGTGCGTGGTTGCTTAATAATTTGGGCAGCACACGTTTGCTGCACCTGCTGCCTGCGGTTTCAAGTTTTAAGGGCATATGGATTTAGCATTTGAACATATTCAATTTCAATAACTTTACAATTTAAAAATGATTTTTCCAGGGCTCTCAAGTGTCACGCATTGAGCGTAACTATCACGCATTTCGGTCTTAAGTCACGCCCTCCCGCCACACATTATATTTCTCACGCTGAAAAAAAACTCTAGGCTATTTAATGTGTTGTATCTGGTTGAAATGTAATCCAGCAACCAATGAAAATAAAGCTAATAATAACATGGGTAATATGGGGGGAGAGGGGCTGGTCTGTGGGCATACGGCATGGTCGGAGGGGGCGGGGGGGTGATATGTCACTCCTACCTGTCTTAAAAACTTGAGAACCCTGTTTTTCAGATGAAGCAACACACCCTCGAGCAACGATAATGAAAATCTTTAGCTCTGGCAACAAACAGCCAATAGCTAATTACTTTTCCCGTGACAACCGTAGCATTGTGCAAAACATGTTGAATCAGTGTTGATGACTGATTATCTGGCAACAGCAACACGCGTTCCTATGCTATGACAAGCGTGTGTAGATGCACTGAGTTGCTTAATGTTCTTATTTAGAGGCTGGCTAGTTAGTTAGCTAACATTAGCTTGCTAATTCCACCATGAATTCATGCTAACGTTACGCTGGTTACAGAAAGTGAGTGTATCAGGGCTTCCCGCCGCTAGGAGGCTACAGCCGCTAGGAGACTACAGTCGGTAGGAGACTACAGTCGGTAGGAAACTACAGTCGGTAGGAGACTACAGCCGGTAAGAGACTACATCCGCTAGGAGACTACAGCCGCTAGGAGACTACAGCCGCTAGGAGACTACAGCCGGTAGGAGACTACAGCCGGGAGGAGGCTACAGCCGGGGGGAGGCTACAGCCGCTAGGAGACTACAGCCGGGAGGAGAGCAGTCGGCCACTTGAGTTGCAAAGTAACGTTAGTCTCCCAGCAATAGGGGGTGATGCGGGGGACCACAGAGTGTAATTCTTGTCTCATTTGTGGTCTTTATTTTCAGTACATCCATCAAATTCAGTGCCCCAAGCTATATTGCTGCTACTGTAGCTGTAATTTTTTACACTATTTCAAGGTTTTCGTCAAATGGAAGTGGCCATGGTTTCACCTCCTAGTCCCATGCCCACTTTCTTTTCAAAACATGATGGAAGTGGGTGGACTTGAGGTCAGACCTGGAGGTGAAGTTACACTTTAAAGTGAGCTTAAGTAACTTTTGCACAACAGCTGCCACTGTCATCTTCGAGTACAGCCTCTAACTGTATTACACAGACATGCACAATTTGGGCAAAACGTCGACCTATAATTTAAGGTGTGAGTATAGTCAGTTTTGGTGTTAAATCCATACTGATTTAACTTTGAAAAATAGAACAGTGGAAATTGAATTAGCTGGAATCTCTGTAGTTTTACGCCAAGCTCTGATAATAACAGGATGACAATTCTAAAAGGAAATTGTTGACACAATGTCAATGAATGTAAATCTATTACCAAAATGGCAAAAACTAAAGATGACTAAAGATCATTCAATCTAATTTGCATGACCGCAAGAAGGCAGTCATACACAATGACACACACACACACACACACACACACACACACACACACACACACACACACACGCACACACACACACACACAGTGTTTCAAACTGTTTAAATGGATTTCCCTGTAAAATTGACTACGTTTGATTTAATTAATTTAAATGATCTCCTCCATAAACATTATTCACATATAATTATCAGCTGTTTTGCTTGTTCACCATCCAAGATTTATAAGAAATATTTTAGCTCTGTAATTATTTGGTCATCTTTGTTACACCTTTTAAGATGTTTATATCAGCAGCTAGTTTCTCTTGGCAACATTTCCACTGTCATGTAGAAAATTGCAGAACAATTTATAAAATTGTGTATTAAATAAATGATAATCAATAGCAATGGAATCATGAGGTTTTCATAATTTCTGCAAGTCTGACTTTCATAAGACAGAAAGTTTGTGATTTATGCAGGAAACTGATGACATTTCAATGTACAAGTTATTTACTGTGCAGCATAGATATCCACTTTATGATGTCCATGTGAAACTGGAAGAGGGAAAAAGAAAGCCTGCATGACAAAGTAAGGTATTTGCGAATACAAAGCAGCACTAATTTCTCCAAAGCCAGCGGCTCACATTCATAACATTTTTTGTCATATTTTTCTCTGATGTTCTGTGTGAATGATTTTTAGCTTTGGCCTGCTTGTGGGCAAAATAATCACCATGGTGTGAAGGACTGCAGATGCATTTTTGAAATTACACAATACCTTCTTTTTTTTCATAGAATTGCACTGCAGACAATTTGTGTAAACGTTATATTAAAAAGAAAGAACAGCAGAACAGCAGTTTAATAAGGACAGCATTTTGTGATTGCTGATATTACTTTCATTACACATTACAGTACAAACACAGGACACATCTACATGCTTTGTCAGGGTTTCCAGTGGATTGAGCTCTACCTGTACTTTTGTTATATCTGGGTTAATCAACTTTTTAAAGAAACACTCCCCTTCCTACGTCATGGTCTATGCTTACGTGTGCAGCCACCCTCCTGGAAGTTGAAGAATCCTCGGCCGCACCGGTCACATTTGGGTCCGGCGACGCCCGGCTGACACCGACACTGACCGACTTCATCACAATCAAATGACTTGGAACCAAATGAGTTGCAGTGACACGGGGCACACACTCCACCTGTGCTAATGCCGTGGGTCTGGGACTGGAGGAACATAGAAAAAGACAAAGGGGTTGTAAATTGGAGTTGAGAATAGGTCGTGAATTTAAGGTCAGAATCAGAATCAGAATCAGAAACCGTTTATTGCCAGGAATGTTTGCACAGACGAGGAATTTAGTTGGGCGGAAGGTGCATACATTAGACATGAGACATTAGACGAGACAAACAACAATCAACGACAGCAACAGTGCAAAAAGTCTTAATAAGATGAGGATAAAGTGCTCAGACAACAGATAACATTAATGTAAGTGTATGTTAAAGTGACGTGTGTGTTTAAGTTAAAGTTAAGTGTATGTATTAAGTGTATTAAAGTTAAGTGTATGTGGCATGTTAAAGTGACGTGTGCGTTTAAGTTTAGGTTAAAGTTAAGTGTATGTGGCATGAGTGTTTAAATATGAATTGTGCAGTGGAGTGACCGGTAGGAGGAGAGAAAGGAATAAAAATAAAAATAAAAATAAGGTGAGACAAGTTGGAGACACACTCAAGCAATTTAGAGACAAGGTGGCTAGGATGACATCAGATGCAAAACTTGTGAAAATTAGAGAATAAAGATTAAATATTTGTGATTTTCAATCTTTTTCAAGGTTACTATTCTGCGATAAGGACAGAACATGAAAGATGACTGGACTGAAATTGTATTAATTTCAATTTGTTTTCAGCTTAAAATACAACTTAAAAAGGCATTAGGGTTTTGGGCATTAGAGTCTGAAAATGCATCCTGCTTGCTGCTAAGAAAAAACACAACGTCATGCTTGTTGGTTCATCACTTCCCATTAAGATACATCTTCTGAAATGTTAAAGATAAAAAAGTGAATGAATGAAAATGAATTAGGTACAGTTCAGCTAAAAAAAAAAAGTGGTTACAAAGCATAAACATCATGATTTAGATTATTTACGACACAAATTCAGCAACAACAAACACCTTGAGTAGCTTAAAGAGGTGACATTTTTATAATTATGTCTCACTGGCACAATTATATCAAAATGTGTTAATAATTGCTGATTGTGTGTACGTTTGCAGATGCATTACTGCCTACACTCAGCAAAGTCTTCAAAGGGAAATATCTTTCACAGAAAAAACATTGAAAATGCTGTGTAGAAAACATGTGACACACACCTCTCTTTCCATGCCATGTTTAAATTAATCCATGTCACACGTGTGTTTAAAACCTGTTGTTTAGCAACACAAATATCTGACATTTCTGCATACCAAGTAAACACACCCATGCTACTTTAAACACACCGTGCAGTGTGCGTTACCCCTGTCTTAGGCCTGTATGCCCCCCTGGGACAACCCCCCGTGCGGGAGGACCCCCCCCATCGCTGCTGAGCGACTTCAATGGGGACCCGCTCCACCGGCCGCCGGGTCTCCCGCCTCTCGTAACCTTGGCGACGCAGGTCACAGTGTTGGCCCACAAAGCCGGGGCGACAGATGCAGCGGCCCTCGATGTCACAGCGCTGAGACATAGAGCCGTGAGGGCTGCAGCGACAGGGAATACAATCCTGACGCTCAGCATCCCACCAGCAGTTAGGCTGGACCAATCACAACGCAGAGGGGTGGAGGGGATCCAATGAGAATGAGTGAGCAGGACACATAACAATAACAAACTTAAAGTACAAGTGAAAACTGAGGAAAGAAGGAAAATATACAAAATAATATATTTGTAATATACATTACAAATGGATTTCTGAAGGATACTGATGAGTAACAAGGACTCAAATGGTCTCTATATTCCCTTAATTCCTTAAATCCCCTCATTAAATAGTATGAACTACAAATAGAAGGAACATAAATCCACGTTCGACCCACCTGGTACCACATTTCTGGTTAACTAAAAAACATATCTGATGTAAAGCAATGAAAAATAAATGATGTGTAGTACCAATAAAAGTATTGCCACAATATATGTAATTGGAGACCACAGGTGGTTCAGCTTGTACAGATTGCTATTGCAAGATTACAGCAAGAAAAAAGGGTAGAATTACTGCCACCAGGGGGAAATTAATAAATAAAAAGTCCACACAGGAATGGCGCCAACACAAATTAGCAATATCTGTAAAGATTATTGGCATCTGTGAAAATACTTACGATGCACTCGTCACACTGTCGACCAACCACATTTTTTCTGCACTGGCACCGTCCAGTCTCCTTATTGCAGACCTCAGATACAGAGCCATTAGTATGGCACTGACAGGCTGCAGGAGAGGAGAGGAAAGGAGAGAGCATAGTTTATCAATTATCATTTTTTTAATGGCATTTTCTACACGAGTACATATAATGACACATAATAACACAGGTTGGTGAGTGAATTAACTTCACACTATTCGACTGGATAAGCTCCGATCCTGCTTAAGGTCTTCTTAAGGATTAGCTGTCGATATGCATTTTAATATCCTTCTGAATGCAGTTTAGAGAAAATCATCTCTTCCCCAAATAGATCCGTCTAGGAGCTGATTTTGTTTTGCCAGAAGTTTGAGCCTTAATGGAAACGCAAAGCTGCAACCGAGGACAATAACGTATTTTTATTTATTTGAGAATATAGATTTTAACTTTTTGCTGTGAAGAAAAGCTGGTGTCCAGCATGCACAGGTGTGCACAGGAAAAACAAAAAGCAGAGCTAGCAAGTCCTCCTTCCAGACAAAGCCACAATTACCACGATTGAGTGAACCTCTTCATCACCTTTTAATGAAACTTAATTTCATGAAAAACTGACAACAATAGAGAACATAAAAGATTAACTAAATACTGCTTAAGGCTTTGAAATCCATCTGTGAGTCTGAAAATGCCTCATGACTGCTGCTTAGGAAAATGAAACACCGGACCCAGACACTCACACACTGCCACATAAGCCACAATATGCCAGCCAAGACAATTTCAACATATCTTCTGAAATGTTGTCAGATAGAAAAATGTAATTAAATACAAAAAAGCTGAAATGAAGTGAAATAAATCTGCTTCCTGAAGGCAGAATGTGGCTACCCCATGAACATTATGATTTGACTAAAAATAATAACATTTACGACACCGAGCAATAACAATGATCTAGATATCATCCAGATATTTAGGTCCTAAATGTTATTTCAAAACAGTTTAGCACCCCAATGTGCAAAGATGAAGATGCATTACAATATAAAGAATAAAACTACGACTGGAATCTGACTGTAATAAAAAATATAATGTGCACAAAGGGAAGAGTTTCAACACTGTTCCCTCTAGCTCACATCCTCCCATAATAAAGGCAAAAAAAAACACCCGCACAATAACCTGTGATTAAAATCTGATTTCCCACAGAGAAGTAAAAAAAAATAATAATTTGCCAAATTAATAACTACTGGAAAAGTTCACACGGGTGGTTCGGTAGAACTGGGTGGGGCCTTTCTGTGTGGGGTTTGCAGGTATCCCCACAGGGCGCTGTGAACGGGCGACACAAGACTAACACTAACTGAACCAGTCTTCTTAAACATCAAATCAAAGAAGTCATTTTTTTCATTCCCTTTTGTAATGATAGTACATTCCCAGTAACTTCATAAATCCCATCAAGATTCTCATCTCTGCCGCGTGTCCTTTTTCTCTCGCATTGAATTCATGGCCTATGTGTGTGTGCAGTTGTTATGCTTCCTGAATGGGTTATTTACGGAAATATCAATACCCATTCCCACGTTCGACCTCTCAAATCACTTTCTCCCTCTCTATCTGAGATACCGCAACTTTATTAAACTTGTTTAAATCCTACGGGAAAAGGGTGAAAAAAGACACTCCCACACACGCCAATCAGACCCTTAGATATACAATTAAAAGCTTGAACATCACAGCGCCCATCTGGTGGACGGGCTGTCAGAAGCACACATGCGTACACACAAACTGTATATGCAAAAAAAACTAAAAACACATACACCTTTCTCTAAAAGTGTGTAGCACACATCACATTGCATAGACACGTGCGTACTAGTCTCCTGTTTTTACCTCCTACTGTTAGATGTAAAAGAGACAGAAGGACAGACCTTAGTGTGGGATGGTAAAGTCAGAGAGAGAGAGAGAGAGGGGTACAACAGATGTCCACACACACGATCACACACAAATATGCAGAAACACACATAACGTAATGCATACATGGATGTCTGCTTCACACGCGGATGCAGAGAGGCATGCATGCCCCGCCCCCGCACCTACTCAACCACACACATGCAGACACACACGTCTGATCAAAAATGCAAGAAAACATGCAAATATACGGCCATCTCTGTTTCACACACACACACACACACACACACACACACACACACACACACACACACACACACACACACACACACACACACACACACACACGTTCACCCACAGTCTCACAGCCCCCTAGCTTCACCCTTCGGGGACCATCTGGACTCCGTTCTGTCAGTTGTTACAATGCAAGCCTTGTTGTGGGATAAAATGTTGCTTTTTGTTGTGTGTGTGTTTTTTTGGTATCTTTTCTGGTCTTGATGGCGAAGATATTAATTTGTGGCAACCTATTATTTATTTATTTAGTTATTTTCTGTTACCAAACAATCCACAATTAGTGTTGGAGAGTCCAGGTATAGGGAGACAGCAAATGTTATCTATAAAGCAACATCAAAGAGGGAAATGACATGAGATTTGGTGTGCAGAGGCCTTGAGGGACAATAAAAAGAGATGGAACGTTGTGTAATAAATGCATTAAAACATAATTTATAAGCTTGATATGTTTGTGTGGCCACAATATGAAGGTACATTTGTTGCAAAATGCGAGAGGTTGTAGACTTGATCAGAATCAGCTTTATTGGCCATGTGTGTGTACACATACATGGAATTTGAGACTCATTTGAGACTCATCACCGTTCCTGATGAGGCCGATCACCTCCGGGATGATGATGTTGAATGCCGAGCTGAAGTCCACAAACAGAACCCTTGCATGTGTCCCTGGGTAGTCAAGGTGTTGCAGCATATGGTGCAGTCCCATGTTGACTGCACCACAGACGTCAGGGCGACGGGCCTGTATTCATTTAATCCTGTGATGGAGGATTTCTTGGGGACCGGGATGATCATGGAGCGCTTGAAGCAGGAGGGGACTTCACACAGCTCCAGTGATCGGTTGAAGATCTGCATGAAGATGGAGGCCAGCTGGTCAGCACAGACTTTCATGCAGGAGGGGGCCACACTCGTTCCTGCTCTTCTGTCTGTGAAAAGCCGACTCACATCCTCTTCGCAGATCCTCAGTGCCGGCAGGGGGTTGGATTGGGAGAGGTGAGAAGAGGTGAGAAGAGGCAGAGAGTGAAGGTAGTTGTTTTATGATGGGGCAGTTGGGCGGGGTGGTAGTGGACTTATCGAACCTGCAATAGAAGACATTCAGGTCAGCCAGTCGGTGATCTTCCTCAGTGGGCGGGGATGGCCTCCTGTAGTCCGTGAGTACTTCCAGGCCTCTCCAAACTGACGAGGGAACATTGGCTGAAAACTTGTTTTCCAGCTTTTCAGTGTAGCTCTTCTTAGCTTGATCTCCCTTGTCAGTGTATTTCTGGCCTGGTTGTACAGAATCCTGTCCCCACCACTGTCGGCCTCCTCTTTAGCCCGACGAAGCTGCCTGAGTCTTGCAGTGAACCAGGGTTTATTGTTGTTATACGTGCAGAAGGTTTTAGTCGGCACACACATGTCCTCACAAAAGCTGATGTATGATGTCACAGTGTCAGTTAGCCCGTCCAGGTCTGTAGCAGCAGCCTCAAAAACACTCCAATCAGTGGATGCAAAGCAGGACTGGAGCTCCAGCTTGGCCTGATTGATCCATCTCCTCACAGTCTTCACCACAGGCTTTGTAGATTTTAATTTCTGCCTGTAGGACGGGAGAAGATGAACTAGACAATGATCAGAGAGTCCCAAAGCTGCACCATGGACTGAGCGATATGCATCCTTTAGTACAGTGTAGCAGTGGTCCAGTGTGTTTTTGTCCCTGGCGCTACACTTAATATGTTGTCTGTATTGTGGCAGTTCTTTGCTGAGGTTTGCTCTGTTAAAGTCCCCAAGACCAATGAGCAGGGAGTCAGGGTGTTTGTGCTCCATGTTGTTGATCAGCTCAGCCAAGTATTGGAGTGCCTCACTCACACAGGCCTGAGGTGGGATCTATACACCAGCCAGAATGAATGAGGAAAACTCCTGTGGTGAATAAAATGGTTGGCAGTCTATTAAAAATGTTTCTCAGTGATGATTACTTTAATACTTTGAAACCTGTACGCCATTTTATTTAATATGAAAGCAGATTCCGCCTTCTCTCGTTTTCCCCGACAGAGCCGTTACGCGGTCCGCTCTGAGGAGTTGGAAAGCCTGGCAGATGTAGTACGCTGTCCGGGATGTGCACACTGAGCCAGGTTTCAGTGAAGCACAGGGCGGCAGATCTGCTAAAGTCCGTGTTTGTTTTGTTCAGGAGAAGCAGTTCATCAATCTTGTTCGCCAAAGAGCGGACGTTTGCCAGATGAATTGACTCACCTAAGTGCCAGTGGGGGGTCGGTTGGGAGAGGTGAGAAGGAGACACAGTGTAGGTGTTTTTTTGATGATGGGGCAGTTTGAAACCATTCAGGTCGCCAGTCAGTTGGTGATTGTCCTCAGTGCCCCCCACTGAGGACAATCACCAACTGACTGACGACCTGAATGTCTTCTACTTCAGGTTTGAAAAAGGAGGTGGTCTCCTGTAGTTTGTGAGTACTTCCAGGCCTCTCCAAACTGACGAGGGGGCGTTGACTGAAAACTTGTTTTCCAGCTTTTCAGTATAGCTCTTCTTAGCTACCTTGATCTCCCTCGTCAGTGTGTTTCTGGCCTGGTTGTACAGAATCATGTCCCCACCTCTGTAGCCGATGAAGCTGTGTGAGTCTTGCAGTGAACCAGGGTTTATTGTATGTGCAGAAGGTTTTAGTTTCACATGTCCTCACAAAAATAATGTATGATGGCGCAGTGTCAAAAATGATGTGAGAACTTGTAGAACAAAAGTCTGAAACTTAAAGTATGCTTAAATGTTACCTTTGTATAAAAAGTCAATGCACATGTGAGCTGAATATGAAGTCACAGTGAAAATTATACCATTCATATAAATATAAAACTTCTGCATAAACGCTTCTGTGCGCATCTGTACTAGTCCAACGTATTTAAAATAGTGAGGTTTTAGTAAAGATGCACGTGTTAGAAAGTAGTGAGCATACAACTGGATAAAGAGATAAGATAAGATCAAATAAGATAATCCTTTATTAGTCCTGCAGTGGGGAAATTGCAGGATTGCAGCAGCAGAAAAGAGACACATAGTAAAATAAAATAAAAAAAACAAGTAATATAAATAAACAGTAAAATAATCCACAAAGCAGGATTATATATACAGACAGAATAAAACATGTAATTAATATGTTTTTATATTACACCAGTTGAAGTTATTAAATGAGACTTGGATTATACTGCAGCAGTTGTGTGAGAGTTTGGAAACGAATGCTTTAATTTAACTTTAACAGCGTAGTATAACAAAAGTGATGTGAAAAAAAGGTTTCCTTACACTGAACTTTCTGTGAAATGTCTGCAATGACAAGAAAAGTGGAACTGTTCATCTAAGATCATAGAGTATGCATGTAAAGCATAAAGTGTGTTCATAAAAAGATGATTATGTACTTTGAATGATACTCAGTGATAGAATACAGGTTGTAACTGTTTCGAAGTCACACACACGCGGCGAGCTGCACGGAGCATGGATGTGCCCTGTGACGTTGCGTGTGACGTTGTGTCGAGCTCCGCCCTTCACCGTGATTCGCGGATTCGTGTGTCCGTCTACCCTTTGCGTGAACTAACCAATGAACACTCAGGAAATCACTATGGCCCCGCCCCTCACTTCCCGCTTCATAAAAACACTGCAGCGGCCAGCTTTCAGTCAGAGAGAAGAGAAAAAATGGCGAAGAGAAAGTTAACTGTTCGCGGTAAACTTTCAGCGACACGGGAAAGTAGCGATGAGGATGGAGCAGGAGCGTCAGAGCCAGAAGGATTTGACTCCTGCGATGACGAAGAACATGAAAACAACAGCGATCCATCTGAAGAAGGGTAAGTGTATTTACTAAAACGTTGTTTTGCTTTAGAACGTTTAGCTAACGTTGCGCGCGCGCTGAGTGATAACTTTCTGTCAGTGGAATTAAGTTAGTAGTTGTGGTATTTGTTATACATGTGTGTTGGTACATTGATGTTCACGTATGTTTAAAAAGAAATGGTACATGTAGGGACTGACCCAGGGGGGATTCAGGCGGGAAGCACAACCTGTGACAGGGGCGGTATGGAGGAATAAAGGGTTAAAATTAAGCGCAGTTTGTTTTGTCTTATGTGTATTTAAAAACACCACAATAGTAATGACTAGTGGTAATTTATTTTACAGAGAGGACTCACAGCTGCCAGGACAACATGCAGCATCTCTGCAGCAGCCACCACGTGCTGCTCTGCCTGCCACCAGTTCACCTGAAGACCCTGCCACCAGTTCACCAGATGCCCGGCCAGCCAAGAGGTCCCGGGGCCCCCAAGGACAACTACCACCAGCATCACCTCAAGCCCGGTCAGCAATGAGAGCCCGGCCAGCAACGAGGTCCCGAGCACAACTACCACAGCCACCAGCGCCCCCATCACCAGAAGCCCGGCCAGCCAAGAGGTCCCGGGGCCCCCGAGGACAACCAGCAGCGCCCCCATCACCAGAAGCCCAGCCAGCCAAGAGGTCCCGGGGCCCCCGAGGACAACCAGCAGCGCCACCAGAAGCCCGGCCAGCAAAGAGGTCCCGGGGCCCCCGAGCACAACCAACAGCGCCACCATTACCAGAGCCACCATCACCAGAAGCCCGGCCAGCGAAGAGGCCCCGGGCCCCACGAGGACAACTACCTCCCCCACAGCCACCAGGGGCCTCACCATCGCTGTCTTGGAACACAGACAAAGACCCGGACACTGCTCCCCCTGTCTTAAGGTTTCAACCAGCTCGGCCGCCAGGGCCACAGGTCAGCGCAACCTCCACATCGACACCCCTCGACCTCTTCAAACTGTTCTTCTCTGTAAAAACAATACAAACACTGTGTCAAAACACAAACAAGCATGCTGCTAAACAAACGGAAAACGGGAAAAAGTTCAAGTGGACAGATGTGGACGTACAGTGTTTTTACAAGTACATTGGGTTGGTTCTGTACATGGCCATGGTAAAACTAGACTGCATTTCAGCTTACTGGAGGCAGAATCACCTTTTTGCCTTGCCGCTGCCACCACAGGTCATGACACGCGAGAGACACAGAACAATATCGTGGAACCTTCATCTTAGCGACCCTGATGAGGCTGTTCATAATGACAGGAAAAAGGGCACAGCTGACCATGACCCACTCTTCCGACTGAACCCCCTGATGGACACCATCAAGAATGCCTGCAAGGCATTTTATCATCCCCACAGAGCGCTGGCTGTGGCTGAAACCTCCAAGACTAAAAGTGGGATGACCCAGTACATTAAGGGCAAACTCAAAAAGTGGGGATTCAAGATGTTTGTCTTGGCGGACTCAAGGAATGGCTACACAGTGGACTTTTCAATTTACACCGGCAAAAGCAACATCCCCTCCGGACATGGCCTGGCCTATGATGCTGTGATGTCCCTTGTGCGACCAGGTTACCTTGGCACAGGCTACCACATTTACATGGACCATTTTTATTCTAGGCCCAAGCTCTTCAGGGCACTCCATGAGCTGAAATTTGCTGCCTGTGGGACTTACAGTGAGTGGCGCAAGGAATTCCCTCGGGCTGATGTGAACGCCCTCACAAAAAAGTCAGAGAGAGGCTCCATGAGATGGATCCGTGACGGCCCCATCGTCTATGTGAAATGGATGGACTTAAAGGAAGTATCTGTCTGCTCCACAATCCACAAAGCACACTCTGGTAAAACGGTGCAGAGGAGGATGAAGAAAGCTGGCGCCTGGACAAAGATATCGGTCCCCTGTCCCACACCAGTTGCAGAGTACAATGAGCACATGGGTGGAGTTGATGTATCGGACCAGCTCATTCAGTATTACTCTGCACAACACAAAGCCATGCAATGGTACAGAAACCTGTTTTATCATTTTCTGGATATTGCCACCACCAACAGCTTCATCCTCCACAAGGAACTCTGTCTGGCCCAGCGAACAGAACCCATGACGCACAGAGCTTTCATGGAGGAGCTGACTGCTCAGCTCTGTGGCAAGCCGCTCCGCACCGCTCCTCCTACCCAGGCACCCGAAGGTCATCGTCCTGTGGTTGTCGCTGAAGCAACAGACCCCAAACTGCAAGCCACAACGGGTCGCAGGGGGTGTGAATATTGCCAAAGCCAAGGCAAGCGAAAGGACACACCGTGGAAGTGCAGGGAGTGTGATGTTCCCCTCTGCCTGGTGCCGGACAGAAACTGTTTTGCGGCATGGCATGCCAGTTGAAAAACTCAAACAATATTGTAAATGGTCTGTTTCTTCTGTTTTCTTTTTATTTATATATATATACACAAGTACATTTTTTGTTTGAAAAAGAAAACAACTATTTTTGGAAAAACTGTGACACATTTTTTTTATATAGTCCATATTTTGTTTGAAAAACAAACTGTTCTTGAAAAACTGAAACCTTTTTTATACATAGTAAATATTTAGTTTGAAAACAAACTGTTGTGATTATTTTTCATTTGCACACACCCCATAAAGCTTGATCTGGAGTATAAAGTAATTACTCAGTCCCTCTAACATTTGGTGAAAGTAGAGTGACAGACACACTCATAACGATATTAAAACGTTTGGTTTTAGACATTTAATTACATTTATCTACTATTTTATTAATAGATTCCACTACGTAAACCAATTTCAAGCACAAACTGTTCATCCACATTAGTAAAGGTATGCTTTCACAAGATATTTGGTTTTCACGGGCATCATATATGCAAGTTCCTTTTTTAAAAGGTGAATTTAAGTTATGTAAAAATTGAGAAAATGCCCTGAGACTCCAAAGAGTTAAGAGTGGTAAAGTTAGAATTGTGCGGTTTCACACTGTTCCCCCAAGTTTATTGTGCTACTGCATGAAGTATCCATGAAACATTCATTTAAGAGTCAGACGCAGAAAACAATTACATTATTGAATTACAATATATCTATGTTGAACCAGTTATTAAACAAATGTGTGATTCACACATCTTTAAAACCCCTTAACTACTTTTCCCCATGTGAGAAATGAGCTGAAGAGATCATTTTCTCAAAACAAACTGCTTTGTGGTCAAGTTTCCTTTCAAAGTCAAACCATTTTCAAACCCCCGGCTGAATTAAAGTAAACCACTATTAGACAGAAACACAAAATGGCTGCAACAAAAATGCCCGCAAATGGGAACTTGGGACATCAAAAGAAAAAGTAACGGATTTGTACAGTCTAATAATGCACAAATGGACTCAGCATGAACTCTCCTGCTCCGCTCAATAAAATTCATTAAGACTGAGGGCGATAGGGAGAGCGAGGCAGACAGAAGGAGAGACGGATAGACTGGCAGAAGCACACAGAGAGCAAGTTGTGTTTTAATAATTCCTGGTGGTCATTCGTACACGATCAATAACAACCCTCCAAGACACGAGCAGTCGATCAGCACTGTAGGAGAGCAATAGATCAGGCTGATTAATCAATAACCATTTACCTGGGTGGAGAGGGGAAACAACTCCAGAACAATGAACTATCAAATATGCATTAACACCCCCGTCAGAAGGTCTACCTGCGTGTGTGCTTGTCTGTGGGTTTTATCCGTCTATTTATGGGTCTTGTCTGTGTGTCTCTAGTTAATCTGTCTTTCTGCCTGTCTCGCTGCCAGTGCCACCGTTTTCGTCAACAGCACAGGTTTAAATGATGATCTTCACAAACAAGAGCCATCTGTACGTCTGTATCCGCTGCCATCTCTCTCTCCTCCCTTGTTCAGTCTCTTTTATTGTTTTTTTTTTTTTTTTTTTTTACAGGTACAGTTTTTTTAATTCTCACTCTTAAACACAGCTGGCATTCAGTGGGCCGCTCCGACATCACACCTCCTACTGGCACAGCTGCTTGCCGATGCAGTCTGACACACACACACACACACACACAAACACTTCACACACTCCAGATGGCGTATCTACTCAGTGTTTTAGTAAAAGGATTAAAAGGTATCATTTAGCTAAAATTTAGTTTCATAGAGGAACTACTCTTGTTCACTTTACCGCACCTGCTGAGAGTGCAGTATTGGCTTTTTCCTCTTAAAGTTCTGATGTTTGGGATTGTTTTTTATATCTGATTATAGCATCACTTGTTCATAGAATACCTCAAGACAAATCAATCAATATGTTAGCTTGACCCAATTCCTTCTCAGTGGGCCAGGGAAGGTGACGTGTATTTTTTTAACACGAGTCGCCAAAGTTTCACAACGTCTTACAAATATGGGCTTTACAGTTAGGATATTGATACTCTGCAATGTCTGATGTGTCCTATAATCACCTCAAATAACGTGACAGTGAGACCAAAACTGTATTTTTGGAATATACAATCAAAAAAACATACTGACTGTAACTTTTGTTCTATTTTTTGCTTTTTGAATGTTTTAAAATTCATTTTCTTAATTGTTTTTAAATCGTGTTTTCTTCTGCATTATGTTTTGATGCTTTTAATGGTTTTTATGTGAAGCACTTTGAATCACCTTGTTGTTTAAATGTGCTATACAAATAAACTTGCCTTGCCTTACTGGGCTTTAAAGCGAGCCTGTGTGGCGTTCACTGACCAGCTGTCTGGACACAAGGGGCAATTACAGGCAATTAAAGAGTAAGAAGTCAGTGAAGTAACTACATAATGACTAGGGATGGGTATCGTTTGTTTTTTTCCGATTCCGGTGCTAAACCGATACTTTTAAAACGATACTGGTGCCTAAACGGTGCCTGAACCGATACTTTTTTATTGCCATGGCCTTTTTTTTTCTTCAAATTGAACAATATTATGAACTGTTTAAAGTATACTATAGATATAAATAAATAAGTACATACAAAACACTTGACTTAAAACTACAGCTTCAAACCTTTTAACTTCGAACTATAAAAATATATATTTAAAAAAGAACAGACACAAGCATCAGGTGGCCTGATGGGACCGTGTGCAACAGAACTCCGAAACTGTTGGATCCTAAAACTGCTGCTTTACTGGACTACACGTCATCATTAATATCAACTGGAGAGATTTGTTCCACAAAGCCGAGGACAGACGTTCAAAAGCTCGTGCTCGTGTCTCCAGCGATCTCTGTGTGCGCGCGCTGTGTGTGTGTGAGTGCTGGAAGCCCCGCCCCCTCGAGCCCCGCTCTGAGTGCAGGCAGACAGAGAGCAGAGCAGCGAGTGTGCTCTGATCTGCGCTATTTTAATAATCGTTTTTAACGTGCGGGTACCGCGCTACCTTTTTAGTATCTATATACCGTGTAACTTTATAGAGTAGTGTAAAAAAAAAGTATTTAAATCGGCTCAGACACCTGAAGAAAGCACTGAAATCTGCCGGTTCTCGGTACCCAACCCTAATAATGACAGCTTTATGTAATAAAGGCGGCCCAACCTTTCGTTATTAGCCACCATAAGCTGCTGGTCAGACCAGACCAACTAAGGCTGGAGCAGCAAACTCTTTTGAATATATTGAATTTTGCATTATTACTTATGAGGCCAACTTTAAATTTGTTCAAGAATGATTGTGCTGTTTCTTTTATCAGGCGCTACATAGTGCCGCTTTAAAATGTACTACACTATTATCAATATCAAAGTATTTTATCACTCACATTTACATTTTAAACGACAGCGACACATCAACGCGACTGATTGATATGCAACACCATGCCTTGTGGTTTACTCACGTTGGCAGTTTTTCGCGATGATGGCTTCTCCGTAGTAACCGTCAGCGCAACTCTCGCAAGACGCGCTGCCGTAACCTTGGCGACAGCGCAGACACCGGCCCGTGATTGGATCACAGCTGCCGGGTGTGGACAGGTCCAGGTTGCCGTGGCATTCACAGCGCTGGCAGGACCCCCCTGGTACCGCCGGCTGGCCGTAGTACCCGTTGGAACATCTAGGGGGCAGCGGAGAGACACAGAAACAGTGTGATGATGGTGTTTCATTTTCAACGTATTTAGCTGTCAATAAAAAGAGGATTTTAAAAAAATATTTTGATGGTTCTTGTATTTATTTGGTTTCACAAATTGGAAAAGCATATCAACATAGACAGCTGCGTGCTATATGAAGGTCTCTGTGGGGTTTTCTGACTTCTGCCTTTGTGACCTAGTGGTCGCATCAAATGCTCACATTGCAGGCAAAAGGGGCCCACATCAGATTTTTTTTTCTGAGAACAGCACAAATCACATGGAATTATCTGATCTTTTCAATTTTGATTTGGGCCACTTTCATATGTGGTCCTAGATTAGATACAGGTCAGATTGTTTTGCAATGCGACCCTTATACTGAATAGTCACATAGAAATTCATGCCACTTTTTTCGCCACTCTAGATCGATTCTTCAGAATTATGCGCTATTTGATCACTAAGGCGTGCAGTGTGAACGTCGACAAAAAGACACAAATCTGCCACATTAAGAATGACAGGGCTTAAACTGTTACTGCACAAACCTTCCTCCAAGTTTCTCCTTTTCCTACAAACAAAAACTTGGGCTGTCAGTATATTCTGAAAACGCTATAATCCTGTACAATTCAATACACAGTTCCTTTAAAGCCCCTCAACAATTGATCACCGTCCCATCTGGTGTGCTTTCAAGTCATAGCAAGAAGATCCTTTCATTCCTGTTCTCAGAATACATTTTTGGGTTGGGATAATACTGCATCAGGTCTTCTTGAAAGAGTGAGTAGTTCCGTCATATCTATTGAAAATACAGTTTTACTCTGCTTTCATGAAGCAAATAATACTTCAAAATGCAGTTTTCAGCTTTCAGGTCTGCAAGAAAATACTCAGTGGCTCACTTTGTCTTCTTTCTATTATATCTAACAACTTTATAATTTTCAGCAGGTAAATATGACCACAATATAGTTTACCTCTGTTTGCAGCTTGTATGACAAGAACATACTGATCCCCAAATACAAGATCACAAAATAAACAAGCAATAAAGCTCATCGAGCGGAGTCCACGGGAATCATCAGCGTTGTTATGGGTGTGCCTTTGACCAGCGAGACTGCTCAGCTCAAGGCTGCTGTCTCGTTCACATCAAACACGCACTCGCGCACACACACACACACACACACACACACACACACACACACACACACACACACACACACACACACACACACATTAACCCAACGATATACCCACACAGAGCTGCAGGGCAACAGAGCATAACCAAACATCAACAAATATGAAATGAAGGTTGAGAAAAATAAGCTTTAAAAAAGATAGAGATTTAATGTCTTCGGGCAGTTCGTTCCAAAATGGTTTATTTGAGCATGTCCAGGTTTTTCTCAGAAAAATATTTCCTGAACTGTTTTGAACCTGCAGCAAGAAACATCAGAACACCACTCCTGCTAATGTGATGCCATGCTACACATGTCTTATTCTCGTCTGTCACTACTACTTTGTATCTGTAGAAATGTATAATATTTGTGTTGTCAGTGAAATGAAAATATGATTTGGAATTTTTGTTTTTATACTTAATACCTTTTAGTACTTTAATACTAAATTCCAACAACAAAAATAAAGAAATCCTCTTGATTGCTATCATTTATGGAACCACAATTTATAATTATTGTTTGCATCCTAGAGCAAGACAGGGTCACTCATACATGTGTGAACGGCTACGCCATTCCAAGATTTTCATTTCTGCTTTTCATCCTCTTTTGATTGATTAATAATAAGAGGAAGTCCGGATGCTGCGAAATACATTGACCTGAAAGTGCAGCGCCGTGTCAAGAGCCACTGAAACCAAATAAAACAGGACTAAGCTGAAATAAAACTCTACAGGCTAAAACTGGAATTGAGATGAAAAAGGAGAGAGAGAGCGAAGAGAGGAGAGGAGGGTGAGGGGGAAAGGTCTTCACATTGAAAAGGGAATTGAATTTAGAGGAGGGAAAGAAAGGAGAGAAAGAGAGAGAGAGAAAATCAAGAGCAGCCAGCCATTATTACCACTGACCCTCCTTGGTACTCAATAGAACTGGTTTATTAGCTTCTCTGTGTGCGTGCGTATGTGTGTGTGTGCGTGTGTGTGTGTGTGTGTGTGTGTGTGTGTGTGTGTGTGTATCTACATTAGTGTGTGTAGCGCAGTGGTGCCCAATACGTCGATCGCGATCTACCAGTCGATCGCGGAGGTAGTGCGGGTCGATCGCATGCCATTTAAAAAATAATAATAATTAAAAAAAATTTAAAAAAACTTTAGCGACAAAACCCAGCTCCCAGTGTGCAAATTAATGTCAATCACTACGGACAATGCGCCCGCAATGGTTGGCCGCTTGAATGGATGTATTGCCAAGTACAGGGAGATGTTTTCCCCGACTTCCTTAATTACCACTGCATAATACACCAACAAGCATTATCCGCTGCAACGCTAAACATGAAAGAGATCACGGATGTGCCAACAAAGATCGTCGAATCGAGCGAGAGCTCTTCAAAGACGGATGTTCTGTGCGCATCTTCTCCATGTTGTTAAACATGCAGAATACAACCAACTAAGAGTATGTCAATATGCTCACGTTTCTGAATTACAATTTAAAACGTGTGTCAATTGTGTGTTCCCCTGAAGGAGGGAGCAGCAAGACGTGGGACTGTAATGAGTCATTTTGATTTACTTTTCAACCCTTGCGCTTTAATTATTGGGTAGGATGGACAATTTTTTTTAAACTTTTGGACTTTGAATGGCACTTGCAGCCCAGTTATTCTTTAGTTATTTTGCACTTTCAGAGGCTTGATTGCTATGTTGAGTTACCTTTAAAGCTTTATTTGTACTTTTTCTTTATTTTTAAAGCATATTTGCACTTTAATTTGTATTACTATTTAATTTATTTGTTATGATGATGTTCTGATGTTCAAATCTTGTTACTCAAATACATTTGAAGTTCAAATTCCAACATTTTGAGTTACTATTCTTAATTTGCTATGGGAAATAGTCATTAGATTAGTCGATTAATCGAAAAAATAGTCGATAGATTAGTCGTTTATGAAAATAATCGTTAGTTGCAGCCCTAGAGTCAGCCTTTTCCCACATGAAAAAGATTAAGTCCAAACACCGTTCCACCATGACTGATGAATGACGCCGACTACCAGCAGCTACTGTCCGGACTATGCAGCCCTGCTGGTTCCATGCAGTGAAGTCATCAGAGCAAAATGTAATGACCAAAAATGTACAAAATTGTATTGTGTCATAAGGGTTCATGCAGTTATGCAAGGTACGCCAATATTGTAAATATAAAGTATACTCTGTATATTTATACATTAATAATGCTTTATATAGATGCAAGCATTATTAATGTAGGTAGATCTTTTTGACTTAGTCATTTTAAAAGTAGCTCGTGAGCCAAAAAAGTGTGGGCACCCCTGGTGTAGCGCCACAAGTACTTTCCTCTTGACAAGAGGAGAATCATACTGGCAGCAATCTCACTTTGAGATCGGAGTGTTTGTGTTTGCATTTAGTTTTATTTGCAAGACTTATTAACTATTTGAGGTTTCTAATTTTACTTCATTCTATTCTGTTACATAATTTGTGTGGATGTGTGTGTGTTTTCGTATGTGTGTGTGTGTGTGTGTGTGTGTGTGTGTGTGTGTGTGTGTGTGTGTGTGTGTGTGTGTGTGTGTGTGGTCACTTAGGCTTGAAGAGGAAGTGAAGGTATTTTTAGTTGAGAGTCGTGGATATCTGAAGGAGATATATTGGGGGTCAGACACCTGGTCGAAGCCTTCAGAGTGTACAGGAAACGGACGGTGAGCAGAACTGGTAGAGTTACAGGAGGGAAGAGAGGGGTTGGGATCCTAAAAGTTATCTTCTTTTATTTGTAGTGTTATTAATGGGGAGTTGGTGCCAGGGGAAGACAGTCTCTGCTCCTCTCTCGTACATTTCTTTTTTAAATAACGTTCAAAGCATTTTTAGATCAACTTGCTCTCTCTGAGTGCGACTGTATATTTCCTTTTCCTGTATATCTGAAAGCAAAAATTGGGGCAAGCTGTTTTTAGGAGGTATAATGGGACTTTCACATAAATAAACATCTTGAAGTAACTTTGCCATTTTCATTTAAATGTATGTGCATTACAGCAGGGAGATAAGATCAAAAAATGTCTTGTTTTTGTTTCAGTATGAATAACAATAATAATAATAATAATAGTCTCGCTGCCACTTGAGGCTGCCAAAGCATAACGTTCCATCGTGCAGGTTTGAATCCCAAAACATTCAAAGTACAATCATGACTTGCTGCATTCAGTCAGTTCGTGGAGCTACCAATTATTTTCTCATAAAAGAGACATTTAAAATGTCTGTCTCTCCCTTTCTCTCGATATTGAAGTCCATGAAGTAATAAAGTGAGAGTTTCATTTAAATAATGTCTGTTAAGTCACTATTTATGGCCGAACGAGGGAACTCATTGGCGATTAAGCCCGTGGCCCATTGATGAAAGCCCTGCCCTTTGCACTATTACGAACAGAGTCGCTGTGATGACATTATCTGAAATTCACAGGAATGTTTAGATCTCTGGGATGTGAGATCAAAAACACACCTGGACTCCCCACTTATCAGCATACGATCACCTCAGATCTAAGATCTTCGAGATTGTAACTTTTAACCTTCTTTAACAAAACTAGAAAGGTGTATAGATCTCGGCCGGATGTGTCTGTGACGACCACTGATGTGTTGTGTGATTTAAAAAATACAAATAACAAGTGGCTCAACCCCCGGGTGCCCGATCACCCAGACTTGACCTAACATGACAAGGTCGTTGACATTAATATGAAGAAATATAATAACACTGAAAATAATCCATCCTAAACCATCCCCAATGCTTACTGGTCCCTTCTAGATGAAAGGTGGATTCATTCAGTTCTTCATATGAATCACTGAAAACAAATGTGTAAAATCTGAAATGCCTTTAAAGGTTGATTACATCTAGAGACACTGGCAAACCCTTGATATCACTAAAAAACATCCTACTCACAACGTGTTTGCGGACTTACTTGTAAATTCTAAATGACTGTTTATGGACAGGAGATTGAAAGGTAGAATCACTTAGCAGCAAGTAGATAGTCTATTAGCATCGAGTGAAGGGAGTATCTTATTTTGTTTAGGCCCATAATACAGACAAATTGGCACATTGCAATTAATTACCATTAACAGCAACAAAAGCACTGTAGATAATGAAGTGTGATGGCAGTTAGTGCATAGCAGGTATTAATTAGACTAATATAACAAGAAACAACCAACTGCTGATTACCTTTTTAATACTGTCTTTAGTAATGAAATATAATCTTAAATTATGGAAATATAATCTTACATTATGTCGGCTCCTATATGCTCTGAGTCAATGCAAGCCTCTCTTTCTGTCTCCTTCTTGTTTACCAGCTGTCTTGTGCACCACCACAAGAATGTATATTCAAAGACACAGACATATTTACCTGCACATACACACACGCACGCACTCACGCACAAACATGTACACAGACACATTTGAAACACAATCTCCCCAAAACAAACACGACCATCTCAATTAAGAAAAAGTGGCTCTGATGATGCCTGCTGATCATTATTGGGGTCTTATCCCACCGAGTTCCATTTGAACCCACATTGCTTCTGACGGATGGACCTGGGAGGACTTAAGAAAGAAAGTCAGAGCAGTGAACTTGTACTGGTTGGGCCCAGAGTAGATGCTGGGTCATACTGGTTGTTGACTGGGTTGTAGTAGAGTGCAGATGCCTCTCTGTGAGAGACAAAGTAAAAAGCTAAATAGACCGGTAATGACTTGTTTTTTTCCCACTGGCAAATGCTGTTTATAAAAAGACTAAAAGGCAGACAGAGAGCTTCTGCATGGCGAGGCATGCCGACTATGCATGGCAGCGAGCTGCGGCCCCTGTGGGCCCCGTGTCCCCCAGCAGCTCTCTTTTAACTGACAACACACAGCAGAGGCCTGGATAATGGGCAACTGAAAACCTGTTTGAAGCACAATGACTACTCCTTGAGATTACATTCCTTATAATAATTGTCAATTTAGATACCATAAAATAGAAATGTAATTTGTAAACAGTTTATGAAAGCATTTCCATTTCCTATGCTCAACAAGGAAAACGGAGGTAATACACAATCTACAGAAATTCTAACTTCAGTCAGAGAAAATTCAAGGATGAACACATCATAGTAAAAGGAATATCATCCAGTGCTTGGCATGCTATCATTTTGCCTTCATTGTCGACCATAGGAAAATCAAGACAACGCTTTAAAGAGAGAAATATGTGAAATATGTTTCTCATGAATGCAAAGGAGCATAAAGAGTTGTTGCTATGAAGTCACCATTAGATCTAGTTTGATAAAGTCAGTATCCTCTACCCGTGTGGTTGTGTTGTCAATCATAAACGTGTTATTAATCATGACTTACCAACATTTACAACGATTTGATGACTCGAACATGAGAAACTCATGATTATATATATATATATATATATATATATATATATATATATATATATATATATATATATATATATATTAACTGCATTTTCCCAAATAAAAAGCATAAACTAAAACCTGCCAAAGGGATTTGTCACAATCTGGCAACCCAAAAGTTGTTTTCATAAATGGCTTATGATTTAGCAATAGTGAAAATTGTACTGTGCTTTCTAACAAAGACCTTCATACAAGGCTGCAGAAACAGTAACAAATATTCCTCTTCCGCCAAGAAAAATATGAACTGTACGAGGTCACTTCCTCATTTAAGCCGTAGATCACAAAGGAAACATTACTAAAACGTATCAAGCCGTTTGGCATCACACTGCATATCTCAGCTCATTTTTGGCGAGCTCATTTCAATAAAACACCACAGAGCTACAAGGTTTAACTTGACGTCAACATTTTTACACCGTAATTACAACAAGAACTATGTTTTTCAATATACTTAACTACTAACTGATAATTCAGCTGTGGGCAGTTTTGGTTCAATACAAAAGCGTCCAAATGTGTTTCAGTGGGCCTGCATGTTGAAAATACTATATTTACTCAGTCGGCGTCACCACATGACAGCATGGCCTCAAGTTTTAACAAGACTAGCATCCAGAGAGGCTCCTCATTAGGACTGAGCTGGTGAAGAAGCTCACAGCCAACGGAACAAGAATGTCACTTAGCTAATAAATGTGCTGTGGACAGAAAGCTAGACGGACAATGAGACATAGAGCCCTCAAAAATGGTCAAAAAGCAGCAGTTTCTGATGTCACTTTTAGGAAAGATTCAAGATTAGCACTTCTATTCACATATGAAATTGTAAAAAGGTAAAAATATAGTCCTGTTCTGATGCTGCAGTTGGCTCATGAAACAAACGCTTTTTAAATACTGGTACTTATGAAACAGATCTGGACTCTGGACAAGACTTAAGGACGTGCAGTTCTAGGTTTTGATAAATATTTCAGGGTTTCGTAATCTCCAGCTCTGTTTTCAGTAATAATGAACTTATCGACACTTTCACATTAAGCTTGTCGTCAGTAAATTCAACACTACTGTGTTTTAATCAGTGTGTAACTTTTAATGTTCAGTGTGTGTGTGTGTGTGTGAGTGTGTGTGTGTGTGTGTGTGTGTGTGTTACCTGTCACACTGCGGTCCCGTGTATCCATGCTGGCACTGGTCGCACAGCAACAGCCCTTCTTCACCGAGGTGGCAGGTGGGGCTGAAACTGTCGTAGTTGCCAGGATGTTGTTTTTGTTGAAGTTGTTGATGTGTTCGGTAGCGTTGTCCCAGTGTGCAGAGAGGGAGGAGGACGAGGAGGAAGAGGAGAGGACAGAGGCGAGTTAAGGCCATTGTTTGTCTCCTCATACACACGCACACCTGTGTCCCTACTTTCCCTTTACAATCTTCACATGCACACTTTGTAAGACACTTAATTTTCTCTCTCGCACCTCTGTACTTCCACACACACACTCTTGAAAATTAAAACACTCTTTCTCTCTACGAACTGTAACTTCAATGAACTAAGAGAGAGAAAGAGAGAGAGAGCAGGACAGAGTAAATGATAGTCTCTTCCCCTCGTTCCGTCACCCTCCCACTTCCAGAAACTATAGATAGTTCTGCTGGCTCGGGTTCCAGGTCCCAGACTGACTCACTGGCTGACTGACTGGCTCCCTAACTGCAAGCTGGCTCCCTGAGTTACAAATAAACTTATTTGGCCAGTGCATGTAAAACAACATTTAACTCTTGGGTTGTAATTATACATAAGGTAGGAGGTTTATGAAACCAGCTATAATCAAGGTGTTGTAGTGTAGTTTTTGGAGGAAATGATGTGACTGAAGAACATGTGTCGAGTAAAGTCAACTCTCCCAAAACAAACAAGCAATTTTATGTGATGAGACATCACTGCTGAAAAAAACAACAACTTCTTAACTGCACTAGACATGTCTGTCATACATACACAGGACGTACAGAACATTGTTCACTTGTATTCTACATGATATGATGCTACTGTATAGAGAGGGTAAAATGGATGTAATCTACTATCATGGTTTATGCAATTTCCAATCACACTGCTTAACTGTTGATAAAATAGCCTGACAGGCATACAAATCAGAATATCATCATGAAGCACATTTAAACAAGGCCTATAACAGCCTTTTATAACCAGAGCTATGAACAGGATTGAGGACTGAGCTTTTTAGTATTCTGATATCAGGTCACACTTGGCAACACAATCCCAACCTACAACATATCAAATGAGTATATAAAGGGTTGATTCAACACTGAGACATAACCAGAAATTACTTGGAAAGAGCCACTGCCACGGCGGCGCAATCATCCAAATGAGTTACTCTAATAATAGAACTCGTTTGAACCTATTAATCTACATCTGCTCCAGATCTACATCAAAAGACAAATAATAATAGACAATAATGCGGAATCTTTTGGAGAATAACGAAATCCTGAGAGAAATAAGGCTTTATACATGGATTCATTTGGCAAATTTCAAGTGACTCAAACCACAAAATGACTGCTAGTTATGCTGCTGCTGCCTCACCGACACTTAAACCCAGAAAAGGTTTTGTGGATGAGTTGACATTGTCTGAAAGGACCTTCAAGAAGTAATCAGATGTAACCAATGGACTGCTGTGCATACACCCGGAGAAGATGTCAGCCGTGTTCATTTTTATTTTGAATGTGTATAGAGCTGGATTTCTGATAGGTTTGCTCAGAATCCAAGTGATTGAGAATACATTAATGTATAAAATGTGACAGTACTTTCCATCCTTTGGAAATGATTCATTAGCTGCTTTTTTTTTGGTGTGATTTGTGACTATGAAGCAGCTACAGTATGATAAAAGGTTTTAAATACCTTAAATGACTTGTGGGAGGACTGAGTGTCTACCGTGTTAAGTTTTCTAGCCACAGCTGCGTTGATTCTTCCAACAGTGATGACATTTCCACCCACAGGGATAATGTTTCTCCACTTACACTGATGACTCTACCTGTGGTGATGATATTTCGATTCATGTCATTACAATTATATTTGTTCCCATAGTGAGGAAGCCCCGATTTGTGGTGATATTCTGAAAAGATGAGAAAATGTAGTCCGAGGAGAGAGGAGAGGAGAGACGAACATTATTAAGGGACGGGTCAAAGAGAGAGAATAGGGGCCACAGAGTCAGAGACGACTGTGGGGTCACCAGCAGTATATTGAAGCGGTGGCTTTAAAATAGATCACTACCTGTTGGAAATATTTTAAAAAGAATAATGAAAGAAAGAAAGACTGCAAGAATTGTGGTGAACAGTTTTTTAAACTCTAAATCAAAGAGTAGGTAGATCTGTGTAGACACAAGTGATTTAAGGCTTTATGGATGATTGAGGAAGAATCTTTAAATACATTTCCTGAAAATCTGTTATATAGATTTAAATCTAATGGACGGACAAAAAAAAGGTTGCTCTAAATAAAGAGGAACAGCACTGGTTTCTAACAATTTGCTGTAAATCGCCAGCGTCCTTCCCAGGCTCAAACTAATATGGACACCGCTTTAAACATTACAGCTAACTGGAACAGTCAGACTGGCTGGCTATGTGAGCGATTGGCTACAGTAAACATAAGGGACGCGGTGGCTATTTGAGGGGCTGGAAGGCACAGCACCTTCCAGCTATTATTACTGTAGGGGGTGTATGGGGAGGTGGGAGACAGAGAGAGTTCTGTCTTTCTTTAGCTCAGAGAATTTTGGACATGACGTGTCATGTCTGCATGGACATTCCCAGCTGCTGCTGTCTGTGTCTGTGTGTGTGTGTGTGTGTGTGTGTGTGTGTGTGTGTGTGTGTGTGTGCGTGTGTGTGTGCAGAAATAGCAGAAATAGAGATACATATTCAACTTAGGATGTTTGTACTTAGGGCAAAATCAAATTAAGTTTTTTTATTAGATAAACTCCCCCCCTCCATTTCAGCGAATCTGTGATTAAAAGAATGATTACATTGTTGGAGTCTTTCTATTCTAGTCTGTCTATCAACAATCTATTGATTGTTGATTTGTCAGTCCAGTTGAATTACTGTTGTAGTGCTAACTGTTATGTACTACTCTTTGTATTCGGCATTTATTGTATATGTCGACGAGATTAACTACTGTACTGTACTTCCTAGATTTAAAGGGAAACGTTGGTATTTTTCAAACTGGATCCTATTTCCTTTGTGGTGGTGTCTATAATGGGTTCAACAGCAGCCGGCGGCCGTGAAACGGGCTGCAATGTAACACGTCGGTGCAATTACACACTGTCAATGAAGCGTTTAATTCATTTGAAACTATATTTTTGTGTATCATCTTTTTCTGATTTGTAGCTCTATCATTGAATTTGTTGCGCAATACTGTTTGCAAAGTTTTTACAAGTGCTTTCATTAAAGACTTGAACGGTTTATTTATCGAACCCATTACATTCTAGTGGGGTGTATAGCTTGTATTATAGCTTTGACCCTACACACACCGTAGGGGCAGAAGAATAACGATTACAACAGCTACTAATTGGGCCTCGCTGTTCGTCAACCACCGTTTTCAAGTTCAAAGTTGATCAACAACAACCTTCTGCTGGGCCAGCATAGGACAGGCACTAAATTTATGTTCGGTAATAAGATGACTTCTGCTTGGCACAGGTGGACCAAGATGCATTGAGCTCTTTCTCGCCGCAGTTGTGTTTATTCTGCCAACAATGATGACATTTCTACCCACACGGATGATGTTTCTCCACTTAAAATATTGCTTCCACTGTACTTGTGGATATAATAATTATATTCATGTTCAATATATTCGTGCACACAGTGATGAAGCCTCGATTTTTTTGGTGAAACAAAAACATGGAGCCCGAGTTTCAAGAGCGATGACAAGAACGTGATGAAGAGACGGGTCAAAAAGAAAGGATAGGGGCCACAGTGCTGAGGGGTCAGCAGTGATAGATTGAAGTGTTTGATTAAACCGTGTCCTCGTGGCACCATTAACCCCAGTGTCTCCATAACCTACTTGTTACTGGGAAGATAGAGTGGGCAGCCGCAGGGCTGACAGTCTGCAGGTGACCCCCGGGTGGCGTTGCCATAATAACCAGGTAGGCAGGAGTCACAGTGTGGGCCGGTGGTGTGGTGGGAGCAGTCCTGGAGGAGACGCACACAGGTTAAAGTCATTTATATCAAGGAAATAAATAAACTAATAGGAAAATAAAATGTCAGTTCTAGAGTTAACCTGTGTGTCAGTTTCCACATCGATGGAAATCTCAACGCCCCATTGTGTATTGAATCAACGTTTAGACAAGAAGATACCAAGATACCATTTCATCTTCATTTAAAATGTTCTTTCGGTCAGTAAAGTGGTCTTTTAATTTTCTATATATTGCAACTAGATCCAATTCATCTATTTCTGTTTTGCCATTTTTCAAAAAGAATGTTAATCCCAAATGTAGGATGCAAGTATGTGGAAAAGAAGAAAACCAAAGAGCGAACAACAAAGCTGCTCGATGAGAGTAATTAATGTCACACTTTGCGAGAGGTTAAAGGATAGAAAGGTCAAACTAACAGGCTCACGGGTTACGGCTCTGCAATAAGAAGAGCAGACTCTCTGTGACACAACAAAACTGTTGTTATTAAATAAAGCTGTCACATCAAATCATTGTCAAGCGGACAGCAGCAGGAGGAGCAATCCCAACGAGTTCAAGGTTAATGATATGGCTCAGGATTAACGTCACACTGTGCTACCATAGTAACCGAGCATATATGATTCACAGGTACATCCTCAGCCAAAGACGAGGCCAAATAATGTCCACCAGAATCCTGTTGATGAGTTTTAGTATTGGTGAGTATCGAGAACTCGTGCTCACTACTGAGGCTGTGCTGATACATTCACAAACGTGAACGTTTTCCTACAAAGTTGTGCAAAATACATTTTTTTGTAATATTTGTTGAATATTATTTCTATACTATTATGATTTCTTCTGTGAATTGTGAATATTGGTCTTTTATCTGTATGACTGAAGTATTTCAATATGAAAATAAAACCAATAACACTCTTTAAATCCCTCTAGTGAAAGAGCACCACTGCCTTACAAAATGTAAACAATTCCTTATAAACTCATTCCAAAACTGCCTCAAAAATAAAGTTAATTAAAAGCATCACATTGTCATCGGTCTGATGCAGAATAAAAATAGTAATTTTGTATTTTATATATTTTGGTTTAAGATCATTTGACTACTTACTGTAAAGTTAAATTGTGTTTCTCCCACTGGGGAAATCAGTTTGTCCTTTCTTTTCTTTTCTGGGCCGACAAATTCCTGTTTTTATAAGTTCAGCTACAACAACAGTTGATTTCATGTCGCTACTGTGTGTGAATGTACATGTTTGTGTCTGTGTGTATGCCAGTTATGTTCCAAACCATTTCCTTTACAGACCAAACATCTCTTCACTGATGAAACACACTCTACACTTTAGACACTGTGTTAAGTCATATGGCCACGGCAGCATCAGTCATTCAACTAGAGCCAGATAACACAGTCATAGGGGAAGGAGTGTGTGTCCATCTGTCTGTCTTCCTGCCACTATGTATGGACATGTGTGTGTGTGTGTGTGTGTGTGTGTGTGTGTGTGTGTGTGTGTGTGTGTGTGTGTGTGTGTGAAAGAAAGAAAGAGAGATCCTGATCGTCTGTCTATCTTTGTCTAGAGTGTGTGTGTGTGTGTGTTCTCTCTCTTACATATCTTAGCATCCTCCTCATCTATAATAAAACACAACATGATAATACAAAACCCACAGCTCTATGTGTGTGAGTGTGTGTGCGCGCGCTGGTGTGTGTGTTTAGTTTGATGCTAACTGACAGCTTAAGCCTGAGGCAATGTGTAGACTGGGGTGTGACAATGTGTGTGTGCAGAACGGTGCACATGAAACGGTTGCCGTGTGTGCGTGTGTGTCTCTAGAGTATACTAAAATGTGTACGTAAAATGTGGGTGTGTTTGGGTGAAGTCAAAGTGCAAGTCTTTTCAGCTGCAGTTCCTCTGGTGGCCACTAGATGGTAGTTCCGAGGAAAATGTATTGGTGAAGTGATTTCTAACTTTACAATTAAAAACAGAGTCAATGTGTATTTTACAGAGGACAACATGGTTTCAGCGAACCATAAATTCTTCTCTGATTTGTGTGTTGGGCGTAAACTGATATTGAGGGTTGGGTGATCTCCCATTTTTAAGCTTCTTCAGGATATCCACCCCGGTTAGCGATTGTTTTGCCGCACTTGCTCCGAGTGATCGAAAGACATTACTACATGTTCCTGATGACGATGAATGCGGTTGACGGCTTTATGAGTTGAAGGGGAATTCTGGTGAATAATGTGTTGAGTACAATCCCAATACATGCAACACTCTAAAATAATAATGCTGTCACTTGATATATTCTGCACATTTTTTTAAATGCACTTTCTTTCGATTTTGGTGTTGTCTTTTGACGTTCTGTGATCTTCAAAAGCAATAAAGCCTTATCGTGAAAGTTTTTACATTTGCTGCCCTAAAAACTGTCTGGTACTTCTCTCCCTGGGGAAAAAGTTGTTGGCTTTCCAACTCGAGTAACGCCGAGTACAGTTCAGTTCACTGAAACCAAATGATCGTCAGACGGACAAGTATCTTCATCAAGTAACTGATCATCTTACCAGGCAGTGTCCTGTGAGCTCGTGGCATTGAGACGTGTGTCCATGGCAATGACAAGCTTCACACACACCATTGTACAGATTCCCGTTAACCCTCCGAAACCCGGGAATACACGCCTGAAATACACACACACACACACACACGCGCACACACACACACACGCACACACACACACGCACACACACACACACACACACACAGTTAGAAACAGAGGAAGACAGACAGACTCTTTAAGCTTTAATACATACATTTGATCTAATCCGTAAAAAACAAACAGCTCATAACATTTTACAGTCAAAATATATGAGTTACATTTTCTTTTGACTTTACGGTACCTTTATGTACTATTTTGCCAAAACTGTCCTTTAATGATGATAGGAGATTAAAAGTCGCAGTAGGTGTGTGACTGCGTTTACCTCACAGGAAGTTCCAGCGTATCCAGGAGGACAAGAGCAGCTCTCCACAGCTGATGCTCTGCTCTCTCCTCTGGCAACGGGATGAGCTACCTGCATTGAGAATGAGTGGAGTCTACAAACACAAACACACACACACACACACACACACACACACACACACACACACACACACACACACACACACACTAGTTATATAGTGTATAGTGAAACCGCTAAGCAAGGCTAATTGGCTGATTAGGCTTTTAGAACATTTATGAGCAGAGATCATTCTCTCAAGTAGAATTTACTCCAAGAAAGCAGAAACATTCACCAATTAAACTGCCACCTTTATGTTTAGTTATAGAAGGTTGAAGTAGGGTTATTCACAGGCTAAAAGAAAGAGCTGCCTGAGAGACTCAACTCTGGGCAAGTTGTTTTGTTTCAAGCGAAAACCAATATTTAATTTCTAAAGCTGGTGAGAGTTTATATTTGTTGCTACGAAGCAATACGTAACATGTTAAGTTTTGGAGCATTGCGTAATGGCTGTATAAAGTTTGAATGTCTGAAGCGTGTGTGTGTGTGTAATTGTGTGTTTCTACCTGTACACAGCGCTGGGTTCTGTGCTGTAAGAGGCCCGCACCATCACTCTGGTCACATTGGCCAACACAGACAGGAAATCCCTCCGGCTAATCGGCAGTGCGCTCTCTGAAACGAAATTCTCTGGGAGGAGAGCAATGCGATTGGTGCTTGGCGAGGGCGGGTACACTGGCTGGCCAAACCGTCTGTCAATAATCTTGATCCCGCCTCCCTGGAGGAGAAAGAAGAAAACATTGTAATTACATTTTTGGGGTGTTTTCCTTTGTTGTTGAAGTTCAGTTCTATACAGTGGCTATAGTACGACACCTCTTTCAGAGAGGCCAATGTTTAACTGATCTGGAAAGGAAGAAAGAGCAGAAGAGTGAATGATGTGTCATTAGGTAATGAGCTGCAGTTTCTATTGACATTTTTAATGGACTGAATTAAAGTGAATTGAGAGGCCGGGTATCTGACTATCTCTTGTTGAGAACAGATCAATGGTATGTATTGGTTAACGCAGAGTGACAACTACTGATGGAGAGAGAGAGGGAGAGAGAGACAGAGACAGAGAACTTACCATGCCAATAAGCCATCAATTAAAAACAAACTGAAAGAGAGGAGATGGAAGGAAATATGAGGAGACAGGCAGCAGTAGCATGGTCGAGATGCAGAGATAGGGACGCAAAGAAAGAGACAGAGAGAGAGACAAAGAAAAGATGCAGATTGACAAGAAAAAAAGTCGCCTCAGAGAAAATAGTTTTCATTAAGTGTCTCTTACTTTCAAGCACACATTACTAACAGGAGGAAAAGTACATTTGTTGGGGACTATTTTCAGCTGCGGATTAATAAAAATGCATTGAGAAGAAGTACATCACGCTTTGGCAACACACACAATCCTTGTTAGAAGGATCAATTCAATTTGGATTTGGTCTTTTTGTGGAAAACTTTGCCAAAAACCAGACAGAGAGTTGTGGGCATTTTATTTGTTTACATTTCCTTTAATCTGTTTGTAGATGTTTATGTAAAAATCATATTGTGCTACTGGCATTGAAACTCAAAATATATTGATTTGTATCTGTGAGCATTCAAATAGAATTTGGACACAACATTAAGTTTTCATCTGTTGTTTAAAGCAGAATGAGAAACTTCAGATGCAGTACATTTGTTGTTGTTATTGCTGTCTTGAAAGGCTTGGTATTTACATATTTTTTTATAACTCTGCCGATGGAGGGCTGATAAAGTAGGCTGTATTGAGACAAAGACATTGCAATCAACAAAGCCGTACGGACAAACAAAGACAGAGAGATTATTGTCTATTCAGATCCCACATACTTGCAACCGAGGCTTCACAAAACCACGCACACAAACAATATCACAACTTGTTGCAGATATGCAGAGAGTAAACAGTGTGTGTGTGGGGGGGCTGAAGAGAGACAGCAAAGTGAGAGAAAGCGGGTTGACAATGTGTAGGTGGTTCATTATCGTCATCATTTGGAGAGGCTTTTTGTTGACAGGGACGACACTTGTCCTCCTCTCCTCCCAGTCTGTCGATCTGACTGACACTTCTTTAAATAACACAAGTTCATTGGTCTGTGACTATCCAGCACAGTTTTCTTTCTTTCCTTTTTCACTTCCGTTTATTTACTTCCCTTCATTCTGCACTTCTTCCCTGCCTGTTGATTTCCATGTTTTTGTCTTCCTTCTTCCTCTGCTTCTTTCCTTTTTCCTTCCATCTCTCTTTGTCCTTTCTTCCTTGGCTTGTCATCTCTCTTTCTTCCTCCTATATTCTTTCCTTTCTCTTTCCTTCTTTCTCCTTCCTTACACATGTGCTTCCATCTTTCCTTCCTCCCTTCCTTTTCCTTCTTCCCATTCTACCTTTGTTTCTGCAAATATGTAATAAATACATATATATACACAGTATATATAAATATATATATGTATATATATATATATATATATATATATATATATATATATATATATATATATATATTGCATTTGTTTCCATATTTAAGGTAAAATCCCATCTCTACAGAATACTTATTCATCTTTTAATTATTTTTTAATCATTGCATTAGAAGTGAATTCCACATGTTATTGCAGCTCATTTTTTTCAAACTATTCTAATTAAAATTTCTCTTCTTTAACATGTCATTGGTAGAAACATGCACACGCACACACACACACCTAAAAACACACACACACACAATGCTGTTTAGTGATGTAGGAGATATGAACAGTTAACTAATAGTGTTGGTGCTTTGCTTATTGCTGCCATACATCATATTGCAACCTGCTCATTATAAAGAGAGGGGAAGAGAGACTCTATCTGCATCTTTATTGCTAAGTTCAGCATTTATCTACACACACACACACACATATACACACACACACACACACACACACACACACACACACACACACACACACACACACACACACACTATGTGTGCCTCTGCTTTAAACAGCTTGTATTTGCTGCTTCATTTAGTGATCTCCACTTCAAACCTATTTCACACACATACCATATAAAATAGTGCATACAGGTAGATGTATTGTGAGAAAATTCTTAATTTGTGTTTAATATATAATACATAAGCATGTAAATGCCCTCTGACGCCGTAGTCATTGTGCATGTTTGAAAACGTACCTCAATGACCAGGTCAGGTTGTGAGGTCACTCGAATGGCCATCTGCTGCTGCTGTTGGTCTGTGGTGTAAGACACAGCGTAGACCAAACTCCCTCCATAGGCGGAAAGCTGAAGACAGACAGAAAAGGAAACAGGGGTTAGTTAAGTCAATTCATGTTAACATTACACAAACATGACGTGTTGAAAGATGCCACAAGTGACAAATAGAGGATGGTAAATGTTAAAATATAGTGCAATAGTAGCACAAATAGAGAATAGTCAAAAATGGCAGCAAAGTAATGTTAGTTACACATCAATGACTCTTCGCTATGATTAGCTTTCACTAGCTTTCACCATCAGCTACTGGTCATATCAGACCAAGTAAGGCTGTACAACTGAAATGAGCAAGGGAGAGTTTTATAGCTCATTAATTTAATTAATCAAGTGGCAGTATGTGTTATTTCTTCATTGAAAAGTGACATAGTCTCACTTTAAAGGAGGACGCATCCATATTTATTACACTACGTACCAACAGGGGAGCGGGATTAAGAAGGCGAAAGTGAAACCAAAAGAAACCAAGAAAAGAAACTGCATTAATCACGTTTGTTGGATCTCAATGATACAAAAATGCAGCAAACATAC
The DNA here is from genome assembly GCF_910589615.1 of Taurulus bubalis. NCBI lineage: Eukaryota > Metazoa > Chordata > Actinopteri > Perciformes > Cottidae > Taurulus > Taurulus bubalis. Next base: position 30,624,589 of record NC_136591.1, on the reverse strand, counting down.
TGGCAAGTCAAAAAAAGTCTCTGAAATCCAAATCGGATATGTGAAATTATTATTATGTATTGTGTATTTTGTTCCAAAGTATTTTAGTTTTTTAAGTTTGAATTGTACGTACTGCATGAAATGAACTACTGTTTGATTTTGTATATATTTTGTGATGAATGTGACAAAAGCATCACAGATTATTTAGGATCTATGGCAAGGCAGCAGAACTACTGTACTAAATACTACAGGAACACAAAGCCACCACAACGACTGCTTCTACTAATGACTGCGTTTCCCTAAGAATATAATGACAAAATGTTTCAAAAGTAGGGAGAACAAGAATATGCTACAATCTTTGTTGTCTTGTGTGTTTCGGTGCAGTGTTTCTGTCGAGTCTACAGAATGAGCTTTCGGTGGAGAAGTGCTGCCTCGGCATGATCTTGAAATTTATTATTCTGCTCCAACCTGAACAGTAATGGGTGGGAGAGCGAGATAATAATGCCACCATAAAAACACAGAGAGGGGGACATTGAGGCGGAGGGGGAGAGAGACAAAGAAATAGTGCCTGAGACAGACAAACAGACATAGAGAGAGAGAGAGAGAGAGAGAGAGAGAGAGAGAGGTGGGCTTAATGCCTCTATAAACCTCTTCCATTCTACATCATTACTCTCGGTCCTTAAACCGGGAGGAGGAATCACCCATTTCACAGCTGACTGAAAATACACACACACACACTTGCACACCATAGCAGGCGTGGCGGTGCACTTGGTTGGACGTTTTATTGACTAACACTTATTTTTCATCTAACCCCATTTGCTGATTTGGTGTCCAGAAGACGGTAAAATCATGTTTTAAGCCAACACTGCGCATCCTACACATATCTGACTCTAGTGCTGCTCGACCTCCTTCACCGTTAGCTCCTCTGCATTCACACACACTGAACTCTGCATTCACGTCAGAGTAAGTCTCCGTTACAGAACATAACTGTATAGGTTCGTATAGATTGGTTCCACTGCAACAAACAAGCAGGATGATGAAAGCAAAAGACACCAAACAAGAGGATGTATTACAGACACGTTGCAGAGCTGCAGTGTTTGTGTAAACACTGCATGATATGACACGTATCGTGACAATGGAGCTTATCTGGACCAAAAGCCTCAATACATTTTAGAAATATATATTTGTATTACAGTAAATATAACTATAGATCTGCAAGCGTATTAAAAGCATTTGGCTCTTGAATGAAAATCTTCTTAAACCTGCATTATTTTTTTTATTTTTTTTACCAATTCTGGGCTGTGAATACAACAAATGTGTTCGCAAACAGTTGCCTTTTTCCATGTCCAGAACACACGGGAAAAACATTAGCATTCATTTGGAGTTCTGTTTCCGGCCACCTGGCTTTGGTTTGGTCTCCACCAACTCCTGAGAGAAACATCTCTATGTCCACCATAGTTGCTAACTTTGCCCATCCGCTGCTTGATGCTGGGTGGGTAGAGTACAGAAGGTTTTCGAGCTTTTTTATTTAAAAAACAGCTGCTTGCTGCAGCTGGAAATGAAGTTAATGAGAGTGGTGTGACTCAACCAAAACACTGAGTAGAAAGACCAAAACATTTTGTGCAGTCGAGTAAAAACCCAGATAGAAACCCCTAAAGGTTGCAGCCTATAGATGCTTTAATTTATCAACAGGTTTATTCAAATGTTGTATCCTTGTTTGCTATTATTTTCTTTTGTTAATATGAAAATGTTAATGTTTACCTCGGTAAAGGTTAAAAAAAGAAGAAGAAAACTCTCTAAACATGAACTTGTTTATTTTCATTTGTCCCACTGTAGCTGCCATTCTCAGCCCTTTTATCTTGTGACCTATGAAGACAGAGCAAAGTCAACTAGCAACACCTTGTCACAGGCTGCGTTGAGCTGTGAAACGTTTAAGAGTGATGTCCTCACCACAGTTTATATCTTTTGAACATTGTTATAAAGTCAACACAAGATAAATATGACAATAAATCATTTTTAAGATGCATCAGGTTTTGTTCTTCGTTCCTATTCGTTATACATCTCATGACCCCTAAGATATGTCCGGTGAGGCTGGGAAGTGGTGGCTGTAAGTGCTTAAGAGGTCTTAGACAAAAAAATCGTTTGTGTTATTTACTGTTGTTGTGTTCGGTAACCAACCAGATAGGCATTATGAAGTAGAAGAAAAGGCTTCCCTGTGTCATCTCAAAAACACTTTTAACTGATGGAACTTGTGCTACTTTAGTGGAAGAGTCTCTTTCCACTTCACACACCAGATTTTAGCAATTGACTGCCTTTGAAATGTTTGACATTTCTCAGATAACTCATTTCTCTGATGCCACCCACTCAACCTGGACAATAATCAAAACTTTAGTCATGGCAACCTAATGGCCCATCTCTACCCTGGGGGGATAGGCAATACAATAAATACAACACAGAAGAAGGAAAAGACCAACAGAATAGCACAGCAGGAGAGGGGAATTGTGGGAGAAGAGATGGGAATTATGAGGAATAGAAACGAAGGAACAATAAACACTCAGCCACAAAGCTACAATAGATCCGTCAAATCCCCCTGAGAGCTCCATAGGCTTGTTATTAACTCTATTAGTGGGCAGAATGAGACAATCAAGGCATAACCCTCTCTGTTAAAACCCTAATCAAGAACCTGACAAAATCTTCTTCTTATAAATTCTTGTACGCTGCAATGCAAATTTCTGTTTTAGGGACATACATGTTAGTATCCTTTTAGTATCCTCTTTTATAAGATATTCACTCTTATAAAATAAAGTGGATACACACAGAGGAGGCAAGAGGGAGGGACTGGAAATAAGACAATGGAAAAGAATGGAAGGAGGCAGAAAGAAAAGAGGAGAAAAAAGTAAAAAACATTTCTTCATCAGTCAGCAAACAAAGCGAATGAGATCCGGTTGCAAAAAGAGTACAGTAGGAGAGACTAGGATCAAATACAAGGGGAGAAAATGATAGGGGGTGGAATCAAGGGCAGTTATGAGATTAATTAGCTGCCCATACTAAGGAGTGGGTTTGCCATGGAGCGAGAAGAGGTGTGAAAATGAGTCACCATCGACCTCCGTCCTCCTCCAGGGTGTCCTGATGTAATATGACTTTTCCAAAACTGTAAATAACTAAGTCAGAGCATTTTAATCAACTACAAGTGTTTGCCAGCCCTGGTTTTAATACCGTTGTTATTCTGAAAAGGTAAAATTTCTGCTACGTTTGACTTCTCTTTCTTCTTCTTTTTCCTGTGAACTGTATCGTATTGTAGTGACTTTCTTTCCATGAGTGGCAGAGACTGATTTTTGGGGGTTGTATACACTTCTACAACATGTTTTAAAACCGCTATTAGAAAGATAACACGGTAGAAAATAAAGCTTTCCCTGGAACTCTCTGCCCATCACAAGTATGCTGCCTCACACAAATCACTGTCAGGAGCTGATATTACTGACCGGCTTCACAGGGTCTGAGCTGACAACGTGTTTATTGACACCTTGGAAATCGTAACACAACAGTAACTCTAAACAGTAATGTTACTACCAATGTCATGATAGGACAATTTAACTAATTAGACAAAAGTACCTGGAGCCTTCAATCATCCAGCCTGGTCATCATGTAATTGGAAATGTTTCAATTTTCAGTTTATTCCTTGGAATTTAAATGACTTTTCATCCATGATAGCTTCAAAGTTGAGTCTCACAATTTATGGATGGGAAGTCCTTAAATTGTCCAGAGGATCTAATTTGATAAATCGTAATCTCATGGCTTTGATAATTCGATCGTATGAAACAAAACAGAAAAAACACGAGACATTGCTTGGATTCCCTGATCTCACACACTGAGGAGAAACTTTGGAGATGTATAAGAAAAGGTTCAGTGATTTTTTTTAACAAAACACTCATCGTCGGAAGTTACGGCAACACTTAACGTAAAAGCTATTAGTATGCAACTTTCTTTTGTGCCTACCACATGCTACTTTCTTCAGAGAAATGTGTTTGCCAATCTGCATTTGTACGCCTGCTTGCTGTCACTTTTTGGAGTACAAAAGCAACCGACGCTCTCTTCAGGAGATTGGGCAGAGAGAGAGAGGGGGACAAAGGAAATCATCCTTCAGGAAATGAAAAGCAGATTGTCACAAAGGCTTCACAAAACAAACTACCCCAAAAATGACACACACAAACACACACATGCAGGCGTGCAGACATACACACAGAAACACACACAAAAACCTGGCGAAACAAAGACATACACACGGAGAAACTTAGACATATAAACACAAACGCACACACCTAGGTGGCCTTTATGATGCCTGTGGTTGTGTGCAAATGGTATCGGGAATTTTCACTCTATTTTTCTACCGGTTAGACACACACACACACACACACACACACACACACACACACACACACACACACACACACACACACACACACACACACACACACACACACACACACACACACACAGTTGTTGTTCCTAGCGGTAGGGTCAGAATGGCTCCAGATGGACCAATAGACAGCGGAATTCTCAACAACACACAAGCCAACTGACCTTCTGTGTGTGTGTGTGTGTGTGTGTGTGTGTGTGTGTGTGTGTGTGTGTGTGTGTGTGTGTGTGTGTGTGTGTGTGTGTGTGTGTGTGTTTGTGTGATGTATGTTGGCAAACAGAAAACAGACTTGTCAAAAACAGAAGCAGGATCCAGTCTTAGTATTGGAGCATGCCTTGTTTGGTTCTATATCTTTGAGCAGAGCCTCTGCTTTGCAAACACACACCAAAGAATAGCTTTGGTGTGTGTTTGTGCTGCTTCATGCCTGGTGGGCGTAGTAACCTTGAGGCAAATTGTGCTTTCAGATTTTTTCCTGGTGTAAAGGGACAATGTGTCCATGAGGTTGTTCGCTATCCACGGCATCCGCTGTAACGCGCCTGCATTTGACATATGGGGAGCCGTATCTGAATGGCTTGTTGAATCCACAAAGCCGTCGTAAAGAAGAGCCAGCTTTTTTTTTTTTTCTCACGTAGAACCAAACAAGAGCAGTGACATTTAATGCCCCCATTCTGCCTCTGGACCTTTCATATAGAAGGGCAAGGTGGAGTAATGGCTCAACAGTTGCACCTTGAATAGGCTATACGATTTCTGATCTGGGCAGCTTTAAAAAAAACGTAATGTATTCACAGTTTGTGAGTTGCTAGGCACTACAGACACCCGTGTGTATGTGTACATGCACTGAACAGTTTTTCATAAATGCATAAGTCCCCTTTAAGTTACTTTTGAGAAATACCTCATAAGCCCCGTAACACTTGTTTCACACAGTGTGATTTGTGAAATGAATTTCTCCGTACGTTGATTTTGTAATCCAATGCAGTTTCCTCTGGCTGGGAGGATGTTTTGGCAGCTGTGGGATGGTCCTGCTTACACATGGTAAAGATTGAGGTCCTTGCTTTTGACTCTAGAATGACCCAGAGCCAAGGGGTCCTCTTTTGTTGTTTGCAGTGTGTTTGGGGGTCAGTGTATGAAGATAGGCAGATAGGAATGAGGCTGATCAGTTGTCAGCGGGATGCTCTGCATGGGGTTTGCCCTCAGATGAAGGTTTGGGGTGACAGGCGGTCACTTCATGAGGTCTTTTCAGTTTAGTGCCTGAAGAGAATCTGACAGCAGGAAGTGGAGGGCTGATGATGTTCTTGATTAGGCTCATAGACACATTTTTGGTGAGGTTTGACGCCAATTTAAATTAGGATTCAATAAAACCACTTTGGTTCAGGCTATCATAATTTTTACGTAAATATGGTTCAAATAACAGACGGTTAATTACATTGTATGGCATACTTGTTTACATGCTTTATCTTTTTTAGTAGAAACTGTACAAAAACGTATATATAGAGTATATATATATATATATATATATATACACATATTAGAAGAAGGGAGCAACATTGTTGAATTGTGAGGTAGTTATGTGCAGGACTATGACAGGTTAATCACGCCTGCTGGTGGCAGAGAAGAGGTTAGCTGGACTGAAACTCTGCATGCACGTCGCACCCAGGAAGATGACTAAGAGCAGCTCACTCATTTGCTCTCAGTCTCCAGGAGCCGATCAATTATTGCTCTGCTCTCCCACGACTCGCTGCCTATTGAAAGTCAACTCCAGCAGCTTGCTGTGCATCAGACTTTTAGTGACAAACAATGGCCAAATGACACCCTATACTCAGGACAGTCAGTGCAGATCCACCTCTGAAGCAAAGATTAGACATCATGCTCATTGTGTGACTGTAAACACATGAGTCTCTACTAGCCTCCACACACTGCCAGCTTGGACTTAATGGAAATTAAACTAATTGCTTCCCAGCACAATGTAAGCTTCATTGATGAAGCTTGATGTACACCTTGCCATTAGTACGTCACACACTTTGACAGTTAACAAAGGTCATGCCCCCGAAATTTAAAATGTAATTTCGAAACAAGCACTACATGGAATAATTTGTTTGACATTAATTCTGTTTTTGTAATGAAAACATCATCGAATCACGATTGCAATGATCATTTGTGTTGTATTACTGGAAATTATTTCCTTTTTTCAAAGCCACAGGATTGCCGCGTGGAGCTTTGGGCACACTTTCCAGGAACTGAAATGCGTGTGACACCAAATTATTTGGTTGATGAAAACTGGAACAAATCCACTGTGATTGATGTAAAAGGCACTTTTTCAGCCATGTAAGTGAAAAAAAAGCAGACGGAGGGAGAGAAGAAAGTGAGGAAGCGGGAGGGGGAATCCATCTCATGTAATCAAGACCAGATTAGGAGTGGCACTATACACAAACTCCTCTACACACATTTTCTCTCTCATAAGTCACAGCTCAGCTGCTTGGTAAAAGCTCCTCTTGTGTATTTGACACAAAAAAGGGAGAATTTTCTTCCACAGAAGTATTTTACAGAAACACTTTTAAGACTTCAGATTTAATCAATCCCAACTTTGAGGCGTCATCCTCCATAACCAAGGTGAAACCAGGACATTTTTCTTCACACTATTCTGCCTCAGGTTTACACTTGTAGCAGGTTCTCCTTGGAAATCATTATTATTTTGTATTGCTGCTTCTTCTTCACAGGACAATATAAAAGACAGGACAGAGCAGAAAAGTGAAAAATGGTGGGAGAGAAAGTGGAGGAAAGTGGAGGCAGAGTTAGAGAAGGAGTGAGGATTAAATGTAACACAAGCTGAGCTGTGTGTTTGTGTGCGTCTGTCAAGCTTCAACATATTTTGAGTTTTCTTTCATCAGCTGTCGGCAGAGGATGTGACTCCTCTTTCGAGGTTCATCCATCATCCCCTTTATCTCCCTGCTTCAACCTCCCTGTCCGCTCTCTTTCACTCCATCCCTGTCATTCCTTCTCCACTCTTGTTTTTGAGCCTTTTATCTGATTGTGAATCTGTCTGTAAATCTGGGTACAAGATGGATACAAGGAGGTTAGGATTTTACTGCTTTTTTGGGGCTGATAAAGTTGCCGAATTTAATAGTGTCAACTGCGCATTCTCTCCCAAAACATCCTCACTCCCAACGAGTCAAATACCGTCTCTCCATCTCCAAGGTAAGCAAGACGGGGTCTGTGTCTCCAAACACAGACACACAAACATGTCTTGTTTACCATGCTTTGTGCTTGTGACTATTTGGTGTCATCACAATTTATATCTATACAAACAATGTGTTGATGATTTAGTTGATTACGAGACAACAACATTTTTTACAAGAGCACAACGTTCTTAATAGATCTATCATCCTAATTATGCTCTCAAAATGTTCCAGATTGATGCATTTAAATTAAAATGTACATCATGATCCCTCAAGGATTCAAGCTCCGCCCACCAAAGTCTCACATAATCCTACGGGAACCACTGCTAATAATAGATACAACTGTTGTATACATATATATCATGTGATCACATGATTATCTGCTGAATGGACCTTGAGGTGAAATTATTTTGTCATCTGTTGTTTCCAAGGTCAATAATAACCTTCAGTTCAAGCCATCATGAAGAAGAAGTACAGAAAGTGCTCAGAACAAATTATATATCTTACACTGCTCAAATTGTAGGGCTGCAACTAACAATTATTTTAATAATCGATTAATCGGTTGATTATTTTTTCGATTAATCATTGAATCGGATAAAAAAAACAAAAATCATAATTTCCAACCCTTTATTCAAAAACAGAAGTGACAGTGCAAAACATCTTCAGAAAGCACAAACAGGTTGCTCCTTGAACATCCCTGAGCTGTTAATTAAAAAAATAAAATAAAAATGGACTAATCACATAGTTGGCTAAGCCCAACTACGTGATTTGATTCATTCTACTTTGAGTAAAAAGATCTGCCAGTGTGCCGGTTTAACGTTAACGAGTGACAGCGTGACCTGAACCAGACCGGAGGGTTAAGGCATGTTTCATCACGTTACGTTTTTTTACAAGCAAGACTGAACTGCAACGGAACATAACGTAACTTTAACGACAATACACAACCAAACATGTTAGCTAACGAGATAGCAAGCATCTTAATGCTGATTGGCCAAGACTCGACACATCAAAGATGTTCTATTGTGAAGATCACGACCTGATTTTCTCAGTGTCTCACTCCAATCTCAGACACGTTGGCAGGCCAGTTGCTCTGCTCCTCTCTTTTTTTTCTTCTCCTCGATTTATTGACTGGCGTAATAATCGCGCGACACAACAAATCGATAATGAAATTCGTTGCCAACACTTTTAATAATCGATCTTTATCAATTTTATCGATTCGTTGTTGCAGCCCCATCAAATTGTTCCAAGCTCTAAAAGCTGTAGTATTTAAAGCAACTATTATTATCAACCGAATTCCAAAAAGATGAGGTGAAAAAAAGTTAAAATGCTTAGAATTGGGCATAGTCAGGCGATACTATTCGGTTCATCAAGAGCAGCCACTTTCACATGTTAAAGAGACGATTGAAATGTGACAGTCTGAGTTTGGAGCCAGATAAAGGTCTATTTCCAGTCTTTAACAGTCTTAAAGTGTCACAAAATGAGTTGGAAAACAAGTGTTACGCACTTTATTAAAATAACACGACACTCTCAGAGTTGCAACATCATGAGTTTATATTTGGCTCTTCACGCTGATCCCTACTTATCTGCACTCCACTGCCAAGTAAACCAGAAAATATTCTTTTAACAGAGCATGCTTTAAAAACAGTAACGCTATCCTTGTGAATGAGTAGTTCCTGGACCTACACAGACAACAAAAGACCCAATGAGCATCAGTAGAACATGCTTCTGGACCAATGAGCATCCACAGAGCGCACTAATGGATCAATGAGCATATTTGGCATTAATCGTACAGGAAGTCATGCACGAGAAATACGAACGTTATCGCACACATTCATATTCTTATATTTCCACTGCTGGCTTTCATTACATACTCAGCCTGTCACTTCCAATGATGCACACTAGCACGACAGACCACAGTGTGTGTGTGTGTGTGTGTGTGTGTGTGTGTGTGTGTGTGTGTGTGTGTGTGTGTGTGTGTGTTTGTGGACGAATTGCATAGTCAAATCACATAGCATCTATCTCTGTAACACGATCAGAGATTGAAGCAAAGAATCGCTTTTTCATACAGCACTCGCACAGTGCTCCTAGCGATCTCACACACAGACATGCGCACGCACAAACACACACACACACACACACACACACACACACACACACACACACACAAGGGTAATTTGTTTGTTTCCCATGTTTGGAGGCATTCGGTTCTGCTCCGCTGTCCCTAATGCCTCCAAAACACATCATTATCTGACTTATATAGGCCTGGGAGTGTGTGTGACGGTTCGTATGTGCGAGTATGTGTTTGACTGAGAATTTGTGTTTCTGTTTGTGTGTGCGCACAAATATGTGTGTGTGTGTGTGTGTGTGTTTGTGCGTGTGCGTGCGCTAAGAGAAAAACAGTTGATTATCGAGTTCAACAGGCGAAACACTGTTTACCCTGAGAGACACAAAGCGAGCGATGGAGATACAGAAAAAAAGAGAGAAGAAAGCTTAAGGGAAGTAGAGGGAGATGATTTAGGAACAGGGAGGTGAAAAATGGGAGTCCTGGAGAGACGGAGTGAGAGTTAGAGAAGCAGACCAACGAAAAGAAGCAGGGATGGAGGGATGGTTAGAGGGAGGGAGGATCAGACAAAGAAGTGAGATGACAAGCTAGGCCTGCAGGGTGCAAAGTAATGAAATTCTGTGGTATATTCCTCTAAGCCATGACACCCAGACAAACATCACAGCCAGTCTGTTGTTGTAGTGGGGCAACAACTCGACTTCAGAAACATGGACTGCAGCTATTTGCCAGCTGGAGTGATAAAGTCTAATCATGGCCACAGAAAACCGCAGAGCAAATTCAAACGGCCGACATTAGCAGGAGCAGATACGGAGAAGCAGAGCTGGGAGGGAGGTGAGCATCCCAGCGGGATACGTTCTCACCAGACTCGCATCCAGAGCGATTTACTTTTAGATCGTAATATGGATCTGTATATATATATATATATTGAAGCTTGTGTAGTTTTTCATAGTTGTCCGTCAATGCGGTCATAAGACTTAAATGAGAGGAAGTGTCGAGATGCGAGCCAGTGAGCAGTACAATACTCAAACAGTCAGAGAACTCACTTTTGTGTTATTAATGTGATCAGATTGTAACAACGCAGAACATAACTGCTCAGCAGATTTACTATTGTGGCCTTGTACGGTCTGACTGATTGTGCAACACCTTTGGAGTATTAATGAACATTTAAAGAAATTGACTTATTCGGTAAAATATTGAGGAATTAGGACATTTCTTAGTTTGCCACCTTAACAATATGCATTATTGTGAACACTTTATTCAAATGATACTTTCTACAGGATGACAGTGATATAATTTAAAGGGAATGGAAGCAACAGCAGGAACATCTGACAAATCTAATACAACCCAGTACAAAGTGTCTGAAAACGCATTATGTTTGTTTTATTGAGGCTGTGTTAGTAAGGTGTTACTCAATAATAAATTGAAACGTTATCGCAATATGGCCAAATGTGTGTCAAATTAGCACTCTAAATTAAATATTGTCGCATTGCAGAGAAAGAAGTCTTTGACTGAATTCTATGCATTTTCTTTTTGTGGTGGAAGTTGTAACCTCACTAAGACTGTGTAACAGACACAATCACCGGAGTAATTAACTATTCAATATAATTTGCTTTGTCTCATCATATTCCCAAGTGTCAGTGTAGGTCTCAACTGTAAAGGACATTTTACACATGAAAAGCTGTAAAAAAGGAAGGCAATCAAAATAACAACCCATCCTTGATTACTGTGCCTTGAACTCATACAATTACAAACATTAACACACAGGAGCTGTCGAGGACACAGAAATACTGCTAAATGTCCACGGAAAGTGAAGTGAAGGAGGACAGAACCTTTGCTCGATGGGATTGTTTTAGTAAACAGGAAAGCATTATTGTCTCAAAGTCAATATTTAAACCACTTCCATTTTCCTTTTCGGAGAGAATCTCCTTATGATGTCATTGCAGAGTATATGCACAGTATGCTTTAACATATGTGAGCGTGTATCTGCATCTAACCTTGTTTCCCAGGTATAGATTAGGTGCGTTCCAGTAGTAGGCGGAGCCGAGATCATTCACAACGTCTGAGTGTCGGACGCTGAGATACGGAGGTGTCTCCCTGTGAACGGACCACACTCTTCCTCCTGTTTCTCCAAGCAAGTGCCATCCAGTCAGAGTGGTGTCCTAAAAAAACAAGATTCAGAAAGAAGTAGTTCAGGATTTACTTTCAGCTCCATCTACTGAGAAAACAAGCATTTTCAACGATGCCCTGTTGCAGAAAAGTGTAGGCTTCAACAAGGAGTCAGCTTTCAACTTGTTATGGTTATCACCTGCCGCCCCTCACTTACACTGCAAGTGAGTCGTGTAGAGATGTAAAACATAGTTATCAAGAAAACAATTCATATGACTGCTGGAAACAATTTCAGTGCGATTTTTTTCAAAGTATATTCAAAGCGTTTCAGTCAGAACTGACCGGCATGCTTAAATTCAGATGAATGCTGGCCGAGCACAGAAGTTGTGTTCACCGTCAGCACATCAGTCACATTTGACAGTGAACATATTGATGGCAGTTAGTCATGTTCAATGTGGAGATGTAAAATCTGACAAGCTTTACTCATAATGCCCAACTGGTCATGCTTTGCTGCTGCCTATAAGAAAGTACTGGATGCTTGGAATGTTTCGCTCTTCCACCGGTATTCCTCCTGTTCTACAACCCTACTTGACATGTGAGCACTTTGTGTTTCCAGAATCATCGAGAATCACCATTGATAGTTATAAATATATATATTGTATATGTATAAACCCAGACTTATATTTACATCTCTAACAGTGTTTTGTTATAGTTGTGCCAGAATAGCCTTTTCATTCTTAAAATAATACATTTTGCGATAGTTTAAGCTCCCAATCAATGGAAATGAAAGGTTATGTCAACAGAAATGTCAAAATTTTTTCAAAGGTTTTGTACATAAGTCACATTTCAGCCAGGAAGCCTTGCAACTGACACCTTTTTTTCTCAAACTGACACCTTTTTTTCTCTGTATGTGTGTTTGTGTTTGTGTGTGTGTGTGTGTGTGTGTGTGTGTGTGTGTGTGTGTGTGTGTGTGTGTGTGTGTGTGTGTGTGTGAACGAGACAGCCAGACACACATCTGTCGTTGCAATTAACCTGACCTTGGCTTCCCCTTTTGAACACACACAAACACACACACACACACACACACACACACACACACACACACACACACACACACACACACACACACAATCGGTGTCTAAATCAGAGCTGTCATCCTGTCAACGTCTCCTCTCCCCTCCTCTCCCACCCCGCCTGTCAGTCAAAAACTGTTTTCCTCTTTTCACCTCTCTCCTCCTCCTTGCCTCTTGTCTTGTCTCCACCCTTCGTTTTACCAGTCTTGTCCTCCCTCCTTCTCTTTTCTCTTCTCTCACCTCTTTCCAACCCATTTTCACCCTTTTCTCTCAATCCCACCATATTCAATCCACACCCATGTTTAATTGGTAAAGATATGTCTTAGCTTTTACACCTAATACCCTATTGCTACTCACTAATGCCTTTAAAGTTTGCTATTACATTTTTGTATTCATTTTGTGTCTTGTGTCAGATGTGTTCTGCACCTGGAGGATATTTATTAAACTGGTGCACCAATGTGGAAGAGCAGGTTTCCTGTTTACTGAGAAACTTCTTTTTGGTAATCAGTGAAGTGATTCTCTTCCCTTTATGCATATGTATGTAAAAAAGCATATAAATAATTGCAATTACATCTGCATTATGCTGGGTTAAGTGTCCTGCCATTTCTGAGGGTCACTTTGTGCTTGATATTGTCCACCACTAGAAATCAGGTGCATACTTGCCCAAATGTATTCCAGTATGGGGATCTTGTGTTGAAGAAAGGGAAAGTTTAACTGGCCGAGGGAAATCATGTGATACTATTAAAAGCTCCAGTTTTTTAACTAATGTTTCCGAGTCCCAGAATTAACTTTAAATCTCAACAGTCGCTAACTGAACAAAAAGGTAACACAGATTATTAAAGAAACATATTAGTACTGTTGACTAAAAGCCACGCCTCTTTTGTGGAAGAGTTTATTTTCCGGTACAGAATGCTTATGTTATGTATACAAGGCAGGTCAACCTCAACATTGTGAAGACCATTTCATATTAGTTAAAGAAGCCATTCACATCCAGTGGGCCTCAGAGCGACAGCTAGTGTGCCGAGGAGATACACATGTGGTTTGTTTAGATAAGAAGAGGAATAACTAGGTTGTTAGCTAAAAGTAAAAGTAGACGAGGTGAAACATACGTATGTATATGTGTGTGTGTATAACATTGCCTACGTTGTGATAGGTCCATGTGGAGGCAGAGCACTGACTGGAGACGCCCATACAGGAGCACTTTTCGCAGCCACGTCGATTGTCACCTTGGAGGTTATAGAATCCCAGTTTACAGCGGTCACAGTTTTCTCCGTCCACGTTTTCCTGCAGCAGAAGAAGACAGAAAGATGCAGCGGTTTATGAGCTGCCCTCAAACTGCCGTTATGAGCACAAAGCATGTTATTGCTGTGCTAATGTGGTGAAAATAATGATGACAGGGCGAGAAAGGTGAGTACATTAAAGTGTGTGAGTGTGTGTACCTTGCACACGCAGGGTGTTATACATGGGTCATCGTTGGTGCTTCCTTCCACACTGCAGTTACAGCGCTCGCAGGAAGGGAAGCCTTTATAACCAACAGCACACCTGGAGACAAATGAGTTTAATAACAATATTAAAGATGAAGGCGATGAGTATTATAGAGAACTTCCTGTCACCAGAAGGTCACAGGTCAATGTCCCTAAGGACCGCTGTGTGCATCCTGGGAAAGACACTGAACCATTAGTATGTAGCAAACAGCTGAGCGCGCACCACAGGTGATGTGCATGTATGTACAATCTCGGAGGAAATGTAATGTATGGAAGAAACCACTCCCTAATTAGGAGAGAAAGTGAGCTGAAGCAGAGTTTATTAAAAGGCTTTTTGAGAAGTGATTTTAAAGAAGGAGTGCAGGTCATTAAAAAGTATGGGGGGAAAGTTGAATCAGCTTTTAAATTAGATTACATTAAACCTGAATGAGACCCACAGGAAGGTTGAGGAAAAAGACAATACAAACAAGCAATTATAGCAATAAGAGATAATGATAATACAATGAGTAATTTAAGATGAAGCACCTTGACAGATTTACAGGTCGGACAAAAAGTTCCTGTTGTTGTTTGTATTCCTTTTGATTCACAGATTGCGATTTTAACCTCATGTTTGGAAAAACAAGACTTCTCTTTATGATATCAGGCTTTGTTCAGGTCCATTAGAAATACAAGTATGTAAAATATCAAAGAAACAATATCCAAGTTGCAAAACAGAAGGGCAAATGAAACAGTGTGTCTGGTCTTTATTCCGTGTCCATTTATTCAGTGACATCTTTAGATCGCGTAAGTGTGTGATAGTAAATATCATCAAAGATCTTAATGAAAACTTTCTGGCAATTTCCAAACACTAATTGGAACAGACAACAGCTGAAAGGTTCGGCTCACCTGTCACAATGGGTCTTCCTCTTTTTCTATTATGTGTGTGTGTGTGTGTGTGTGTGTGTGTGTGTGTGTGTGTGTGTGTGTGTGTGTGTGTGTGTGTGTCTCTCACCTGTCACATCGCAGACCCCCAAAACCCTCCTTACACCGGCATGACCCTGCTGGCTGAACTGTCAATCAAACACACACAAAACACACACATATTTTTAAAAACAACAGCGCAAGTGAAACAGAATGGGTATCTCTTTGAAGTGGCTGCACCTAAAATAGCTCCTCGTTCTAGACATAAAAACATTAAAAATACAAAGAGGAGTAAAATTATCTCTAATATAAATAGTTGTTCTATTCTGCCAAAGACGGTTTTCAATAACAGAAGCCAGCTGAACTTCACGAACCCCCCCCCCCCCCCCCCCCCCATAGGAAATCAAGCAGGACTGAATCAATGAAATGTTGGAGCTATTGAAGTTGAGCTTATTTTTTTAATTAATTAAAACATGGAACATGTGCTTGCATTCACTGAAAGCCTCTGTATGCGTCTCCTATTTCAAAATGATAAAACGATATCCAAAAAGAACACGACGTACAGACAGAAAGATTAGTAGAAAGAAAAGTATATTTGCATACTGGGCGTGGCCTTGCTTGAATCTGCGACACATGATTGGCTGATCGAACCACGGGAGTCACATGTGCAGGGGACACAGGGGTCATCCTCCTCAGCGCTCACCTGGCCGGGTGAAGAAAACAATAATTTTATATACACTCAATTAAGCATAATCATATCAAATAAGGCACAGGTGCTTGCATGTGTGTGGCGTACCCCAGCGGGTCTGTAGTATCCATCGACGCATGTCTGACAGTTGATTCCAGCTGTGTTGTCGCGGCAAGCAATACAGACTCCACCTCCTCTGTTTTGACCTTGGCCGTTCAGGCTGAGTGACAGATCTGCTACTGTCTGATTAAAGTAGCACTCGTCTGCCTTACTGTGGCAGTTGCACTCTGAAAACACACACACAAAGAGTTGACACTGTAATTGATAGGATTGTTGAGTCCTGCCCCCACCTGCTCCATCGAAACACAGAGGAACGCTCTTTTAACCCTCTGAACCTCACAACCGGCAGGTTTTGTTTTAGAAAATCACAAAAATTACACCACTTATCTTAATACGTGGAGTCCCTGTTTGTTCCAATGTTGGTAACGCTTAAGGGTACTGGAGATTCTTATTTGTAATTAATTTTTTATGATTTATGGCACAAAAAATATTAGGGATTTCTCTCTACTTCTAGCTATAATTGTGCTGTTTCCATCGAGGTGCAGGACTTCCAAATTGCAGTTAGAATCGAGGCCACAAATAAGTAAAATGTGACAGGAACAAAACAAGAAAACAGAAACTGCTTGAGGTTCAGGGGGTTAATCTATTTACTTCTTTAAAGTAGGAGTTTAGAAAACATCAAAGGCGGTTTTGAAGATGGTACCTTAAGGTTCAAACACTGACCATGAGCAGCATGCTATCTCAACAGTCCAGAGAGAAAAAGAGGGTCTTTGCTTCTCCTCATCATTTCCCACAGTGGGGTTGTGAGTTGCCTAGCATTAGCCCTGTCTCCTACTCACTGAGCTGTCTACATTTCACAAACAAAAGCAAAGTGTTCTTCTACAAAGTCATTGTGGAAACAATTTAAAAGGTGCTACGGAACAAGGATCACAGGGTGGCCCGTTTGAGTAGCAGATCCATTAATAGGAAAACACTGCACAGCATTTCATAAGATGTATAATACTATGAGGAGGGATTTTACCTCTCTGGAAAGTTGCAGTATGATGACAGTTTGGTTTGGTGGAATAACAATGGTGGAAATAATATATTCAGATGCATCTTTCATCTCAGGGCCCTTCTGCAGGTCCGATCTCAGACTTGGCATTGCTGACTTGTGAAGCTGTGTGCTCCCCCTATCCCTGATTTCAGTTAGGGGTTGTCCATATCCCGCATTAGATAACTTTTTAAAATGATTGGCAACCAGGCTGCATAATGCTGCTGCATTTCCAACTTCCTTTACTATCGTGACAGTCAGAACCTTCAGCGTCTCGTCATCTCAGTCTCTTTGCTTCGGGGTCAAGGCAGAAGCATTTATTATTTTAAGCAGGCTACACCTTGAAGCCTGTGTAAAACCAAATGAAGATTACATGTTGTAAGCTTAGTTTTATGATGACAGGTGGAAGCCTCTAACCTCATAGCTCTGCTGCTACATAGTTGATGAAGGTTAATGGATGCAAAGGTGACTTTTGATGGCTTTATGCAGTCTTATGAGTGAGCGAGCTCCTTCGCAGTTCATTTCTGTAAGGCAAGTGTGTAGCTGTAGGGGGGTTGTTGTAATACATTATCACAAATGTGGTGTGTGTGAGGGGGGGGGGGGGGCTAAGTAGGAATTATGAGTAATGGTGTGCAAGTTAAGTGTGTAATTTGTCGTTGTGTTTCTCTTACTCTCGCAGACATGTCGAGTGAGGATGGTTCCTGCCATCCAGGGCTGCTGGTGGTAACCAGGGCAACAACGATCACAGCTCTCCCCGCATGTGTTGTGTTCACATTCACAGCTAAACTTCTATATACACACACACACACACGCACACACACGCACACACACGCACACACGCACACACACGCACACACACACACACACACACACACACACACACACACACACACACACACACACGAATGCATGAAAAAAAGGTTCACAGGTTTGTCAATTAAACAGACATGAGCAACTGTGTTTAAATAAATGGATCGTCTGCTAGCTGGAACGTGGTAACAATCTGAGTCATTGTCAAATTGGATTTCCAGTGTAGCTACAATCTGTCAGGTGTCTGGTGAACGACAAATATATACATCTCAAAATGTTTGTCCTTGGCTTGATATACATTTAGATCAATCCTGCATACAACTGTCAGGATGAAGGCATTCAAACAGGCACGGATGTGGCAGACAGATTTCCTCGTGCTTTGCCTATTTCTGTTATACACAATGTGAAAATCAACTGTAAATATCTGAAGAAATAAAAATGACATTAATTACATACTGTAACTAATAATGTTTTTTTTATTTAACATACTTATAACATATGGAATATATTCATGTTTAACATACAAGGGCTATGGCAGTCATTGTATGTTAATTCTGTTGGCAGGTTGAGCGTTAAACATGTCAGTTACCAACCAGCTAAATACATGATTGTACTTTTATTTAAATACTAGCTTTGAAAACAAATGATTAGCATTAGTAGTTGATTATGTATGATACCAAAAACAACATTTTACAAGATAATATTTGAACACATCTTGATATATATATATATATATATATATATATATATATATATATATATATATATATGTATATATACGTATATATATATATATGTATATATATATATATATATATATACATATATATATATACACATGTATATGTATATATACATATATATATACATATACATATATATACATATACATATATATATACATATACATATATATACATATACATATATATATATATATATATATGTATATATATATATATATATATATATATATATATATATATATATATATATATATATATATATATATGTTATAATTAGAGTAAGTAGAGCTTGCATCCTAATGCCAGTCAATGCAACCTCTGGTAACGTTAGCCGTTAGCTGTGAAAATGGAGGGCTGCAAATAGGTAATTATCAAACTGCACGACCTATTGAAAGCCTATCAAACAACAATGCATTCACAGGAGAGCCAACGCCAATGAAAGCTAGTCAGTCGTTAGCAAATGGGTTCACGATAACTCTCCCAGGATAGAAATGCATTCAAAACTAAAGACAGTCAAAGCAGAATGTATCAGGACATTTGCCAAATTCAAGGTTCAGTAATTCAATTTAGGACTTTCTGTAAATTGGTTGATGTGTAGAGGGTGCCAGATTTAACTGAGAAGAGAGCAGTACAAAAGCACAGTGAGAGCCAAGTTTGGATTTGTTGGCACGAGTGAATTTGCCCCTTTTATCTGAGACACGACGCTCCAGCTCTGGCTTCGGGCCGTCTTTGTTCTGAGCATTCATCTGAACAAATGTTCTGTAGACGATCATCAACAAATCATCTCACGGGTCTCCACCTTTTCTAGATCCTGAACGTCTGCCCAGGTCTTTACTGCACAGATGGACATGACCTCGTATCAAAGTAAAGGAGATAAATGTCTTCTGGGAACCGAGCGGGAGAGAAAGTCTCTACACAATTGTAGCTCTGATATATAACATACATAATAACAAACTTCCAGAGGAGAAACACATTTAAAAGTAAGTGATTTAAAATAAAAAAATACATTATTCGACTTACATTTGAACCCTAAAACCCAACATATGTTCTAAAGCAGTGTTTTAAAGATTTTGTCATTTGAATCACTTTCAAGGAAGTTACCAATTTTAGTACATTTCTTCATAGCATGAATACAAAGTTGCATAGAATTGAAACTTGCTTGAGATTGACTCAAACATTCGAGTGAGGTAATCTTTATGTGGAAACCTAGTCCTGGATGTTTGAGCATGATTCAACAGGGACATGCTGTACGTTTGACACAAAATGAAATGGAAGAAATGTTCCATTAAGTTTGAAATCACAGCAGATTAATTTCATATGAAACTAAAAGTGGATGTAATGTAAAGAAACTGCTAAAATATGCTTTTGAAAATATTTTTTACAGAAACTTTTTTTAGCCTTGTGATAATTGGTTCGCCTTTTTCAGTCAATTTCAAATACACCTTTAATATGGCTTAGAGAGATGGAAAGGAATATAAAAGAAAAAGAAACTGGAGCTCTTTACACATCAGTGACATCACTTATTGTCAATGACATCATCACCAAGGGACCAGACACCAGTGTCACATCTGAGTTAGTCTTCGTGGTTCAGCCTCAGGACATGTAAAGGACACAAGGCTCTGTGTGTGTGTGTGTGTGTGTGTGTGTGTGTGTGTGTGTGTGTGTGTGTGTGTGTGTGTGTGTGTGTGTGTGTGTGTGTGTGAGCGAGACAGAGAAAGATCAGGTGTCTGGTATCAAACACTCCACTGTTTGAAGTGACACGTGAGACAACGCTTCACTGTGTCACCTGTGTCCCCTGCAGACAATCAGTCACACACACACACACACACACACACACACACACACACACACACACACACACACACACACAGAAAGTTTGATACAGGGCGGTAGATAAAAAGCTGGTGCCCGAGGGCTCCATTACCTTGGTGGTATTGTTATGTGGACTGAGAGATACAGGGAGTTAAGTATTTTACCTTTGTAACAGTGTTGAGTGGACATGCTTTGGCGTGGCCGTAGCAGATACACATGCCTCCAACTGAGATGTCCTTAATGGAGTAGTAGTACTGGGAAGAGAGAGACAATGAGAACGCATTATAATGAGGAAGACAGCGTTAATGAGCGTATTAGCAGTTTAAGCAACAGAATTACCAGACTGTGCTCTCTTATATCAGCGGTGATTGAAAAAAGGATATTCTAAACTCACAAATTATGTCATGATGGTGCGCTAACAGTTCAGGTTTCAGTTTGTCCATGAGCACCATGCAAGGTGCTGACTATCGGGAGCAATATGGGGTCCAGTGTGCAAGGGCACTTTGACATGGGGACAGGAGGACAACCTCCAGAACTACAGACCATCATCACAGGAATTAAATGCCGAAATAAACAATACATCTAAGAATGATAGTAATACATTTTTATTTCTTATTTTGTGCCTAAATAAAATGTTAGTAAGTCACTGCTAAGACTTAGTATCTTCTAACATTGAGTTAAACGTAGGATTAAATATCTGATGACTTAGTTAATCAAACGTATGCGATAGCATAGGCCTATTCATTATTAGCCTTGGTAATACATGCAAATATTAGGTGTGGTTTAATTTGGTGATGACTTCTTTAATACATTACTTTGACATATAGTTACAGAACCTTTTAAAGTTTTGACTGAGATCTTTAAGTGCTGATGCACCTCATTTTGTCCTGGCAGATATTTATAATTTCCACACGAACATTAAAGAATAGTAAAGTGTGTTGAGCCTCACCCGTCTCGTGACGATGTCGTCGACATCTTTCGTGTCATGGAGTGTCAGAGTCATTAGGTCTGCGTTCAGTGTTCTGATTCGCTGAAACACCAGCCTGATGTAGCGGGCGGAGGTGAAGTTCAGCAGGGTTGAGGATGGGTCAGCTGAACTGGGCCGGCCATTGATCAAAGACGTGTGGATCTGTAGACAGACAGACAGAGAGAACCGACATATATTCAGATCAGCAACAACCTCTTTGTAACAGGAAGCGTTGTTTATGACCCTTTTGTTCTAATAATTCAAATTAACCAACTGAAGTTCATAAACAGGCTTAAAAAAATACTTTGATGAAGTAAGACAATTTTTTAAATGGCTGAGGTGATAGAGAAGAATATATGTGTGTGTTTCTGTGGTGCCAAAAGACAAAAGTTTATAGATGGACCAAAAGAATCAACAGATAAAGCCTGCAGCCTCACGACAAGCCGCTTCCTAACACTACAGACCAGTCAGAGTCGAATCTCTTTCAACAGATTTTGCATTCATTCGCAACGGGACAAGATTTTGATATGGGTTGTGGTTTCATGGAGACCTGGTGCAGCCAAAACAACCTGGAGCTCAACACTCTGAAGACAGTGGAGATGGTTGTGGACTTCAGAAAGAATGCAGCCCCACCCACCCCTCTCATCCTGTGTGACTCCCCCGTCGACGCTGTGGAGTCCTTCCGCTTCCTGGGCTCCATCATTTCCCAGGACCTCAAGCAGAGGATGTTCTTTCTGAGGCAGCTGAAGAAATTCAACCTGCCAAAGAAAATGATGGTGCAATTCTACACTGCCATCGTTGAGTCCATCCTCTGCTCCGTCTGGCATGCTGCAGCCACTGCCAAGGACAAGGCCAGGCTGCAGCGCATCATCCGCTCTGCTGAGAGGGTGATTGGCTACAATTTGCCATCCCTCCAGGACTTGTTCGCTTCCAGGACTCTGAAGCGAGCAAGGAAGATCGTAGCTGACCCCTCTCACCCGGGTCACAACCTGTTTGAGTCCCTTCCTTCTGGCAGGAGGTTGAGGTCCATCAGGACCAAGACCTCACGCCACACCAACAGTTTTTTCTTGTCGGCAGTCGGGCCCGGGTCCCCCACTGACTGATTCTGTCACCCCCAGGACTATTTTTCTGACTACTTTTCAGGACTATTTTTCTGACTATTTTTTCTTTCTTTTCTTTCTTCTTACCGGCCACTCCCCTGCACACTTCATATTTAAACACTCATGCCACTTAACATACACTTTAACTTAAACACACATGTCACTTTAACATACACTTACATTAATGTTATACGTTTGTTAGAGCACTTTATCTTATACTTGATTTAATATCATTGCACTGTTGTTGTCGTTGATTGTTGATTGTTGTTTGTCTCGTCTAACGTCTCATGTCTAATGTATGCACCTTCCGCCTAGAAAGATTCCTCGTTTGTGTAAACATTACTGGCAAATAAACGGTTTCTGATTCTGATTCCGATTCTGATCTGATTCTTTTTGTGGTCTGAGTAGTATAAACCAATCGCATTTGAGCAGGCTTCGGTTGAATGCAGGTAAACAGTCCATGTGGGGAGCAAAATAGGCGGAACACATTGGCCGAAATGCAATCTCAGAACCAATCGCCTCTCGTCTAACAATCCTTTTATTGGTTACAATCCGGTCGCACGCATCATCTCTCAGCTCCAATCGCAGCCTCGCATGGTAAATCACTATTCAGATTGTAAACAATGAGCAGCGCACGGAGGAGAAAGTCTTGGTCTGGATATCTGATGGCTACCCCCTAACCCCAGAAATAATCCATTGCACTTCTTCAGTCCTCAGACCTATAGCTGATGGGTTCTGAGAGGTGATTGTCTAACTGGAACTGACCATCTGCTCAGGGAAAAATAGACTGAAACAAAGCATTTAATAATAATATGCAACAAGAACAAATAATTCCTTTCAGATTCCTCTTTTACTGCAGTTACACACTATTTATATATTGGTACACATGCAAACACCCATTAGTGGACCAACTGGAACTGCAGAGCAGTTCTACCCTTTCTTCCACAACGTGACAGTCCTCAGTCAATCACTGCTCAGAAGACCTGATGGAGCACACCTGAGCACTATCTCCTTTCCTTTTGTAAAAGATGGTCCTGAAGAAGTTAAGAAAAGGAGTGGAAGGATTGTACCAGCTCGATCATGGCTGCCACTTAGATACCTCTGGGTCATTTCACGCAGTTAGGAACCTTCTTAAGAAAATAATTACTATTTACCCTGATTTCACTATAATTTATTGAGCAGGTGATCTGGACAAACATCTGAAACAGAGAAAGAAAGGCCTGGCTCCTCAACAGATCTTAATCTTGTGGGACACAAATACAACTACGCAATTTAAACAAGCTTGATAATGGATATCAAGGTGTCCTGATATCATAAAATAACTGATGGCTTCCTTCTATGCACATAGTCAGTTGCTTTTCTGCATCAGGGAACCTCATAGAGCAACATGGACACTGGTAGACGTTTTAATTTTGTCAAACATAGAAACTGACATTTGGGATTTTAATTGCCTTGTCGAAGAAGAAGCATTAATTTATATTCGGCATCCCCAATAATCAACGAGCAGCCAAAAGGAGTGTGAGGTCCTGTCTGCCTGCCTGTCTGTCCATCTGTCTGTCTCACTAATGCGGCCAAAAGCAACATTTGTGATCTGCAAAAAAGTCTTACAGAGTGTGCTGACCGTGTACATATGTGTGCGTGTGTATAAGTGCGTGTGTGTGTGAAAAGGGGAAACACTTGATGGGTGCAAGCTGCACACTTGGAAGTAGCAAAAGAGATGGTTGTGTATATGTGCGCGTGTGTGATGAGCGATGGGGTGACATTGTGAATGTGTGTGCGATGCTGTGACACATCGCCTACGACTCATTAGGGTTTCACTGTGATCAGACGGATAGGGAGCTGTCAACCACACACACACACACACACACACACACACACACACACACACACACACACACACACACACACACACACACACACACACACACACATATTTAGACACCTCAGTCGATGCTTGCAGCTCTTGACATCTCCCAGCTCGCACCCCCTCTAGCGCTCCCCCGCAGGACACAGACACACAAGACGAAACACTGAACACACGCATACTGGCGACACACACACACACAGCACCCATGTAAATGCGTATACATATTCAGACAGGCAGATACAATTAGTGGCCTGTGTGGGAGATGTAGACGTGTGATTAGTTTGCTTCCACTGTGTGTGTGTGTGTGTGTGTGTGTGTGTGTGTGTGTGTGTGTGTGTGTGTGTGTGTGTACATGTGTGTTTGTTTCTGTGTGGGTGTGTGTGCGTGTTCCTCAGTCCTCTTCCTCTTCATTAATGTCAGTAATAGCAGACGAGGCCCTCTGTTCTTACTGGATGCAATCACAAACATAGCTGATCAAAGCCACATAGCAGTAAACAGAGGTGTGAACATGTGCGCGTCAGTGTGCGTGTTTTCCAACGGTGATTTAAACCATTTTAATAGTAGAGTAAACAAGCTCTGATCTACGTATTAACTTGAAAACCGACATGTAACATTTCCTTATTTTATTGATAAGAGCTGATATAAACATTCTCTCTTTTAAATTTCATATGGTTTTTGGGTTGTTTTTCTAGTTTGATGTAGTGTCTTCTTAATTCATATTCTGATGATTACTCTGCAACTGCAAGTAACTCTGTAGCAACATCTCCTCTCGTTCTCAACTCTGTTTCTGCCTTCCAGAGCCGCTGCCCTCAGCCCTTTACGACATTCCCTGTGCCCTCACCTTCCCCGGCCTGCACACCTACTGGAGCCCTCATTCCTTCTAATCAGTCACTTAGTATGTACACCGATCCACAACAGGACTCTCTTCCTCACATCATCTTATTCACCTCCTGGCCGTATCGTTCTAACCTTTGCCCTGCCTCCCTGCTTCGGATTGTTTTCCTGCACTCCCACCTGCTCCCTTTTTTTAATTTTTTTTCAATCAAAATATTCCAACCGAACCAAACCCACGCCATCCAAATCAACCCAAAACTAAACCCAACTCTACTAATGATACAGTGTCAGTGCAACAACTTCTCTTACCTCTCCGTTCTCTAGAGGGTGAATCTTTGAATAAAAAGATGTGCAGATGACTTCATCATCTCTGGTGTAGGATGGAGGTCCAGTCCGTGGATTAATGTTGAACCTTGTCAGGCACTCTGTGTCTGTGATGGCGTAGTACTGCCAGGGTTCAAAGTTCACACCATCTATTGAACGCTCTAAGACCCAATTACCTGTGGCCAAAAATATTGGAGAGGAAAATAATGATGAAATGCTTCAAACGTGTGATGTGGAGAAAAGATCAATAAGAAATTATGATGGACAAACCAAGACTGTGCTTAGGTCACCCTACTTAAAATACATAGAACATTGACAGAACATTCAATTCTATTTCATTTCTCAGTAGCTTAGACGAAAACTGTGAGTTCACCTAAATTGATTAAATGTGTGAGGAGAGTCCAGTTGATGTAAAAACCAAAGAGGCAAATTACACAGAATACATACAGACTGCTACCAACACTACGAAAAGCTATGCAACTATCAGGATTTGCCAGCTTTTTTTGTATTTAAAAATGAACATTAGCTGATGCATAAAATCTGACCATCTTTCTGCATTTTGATTTAAAAGTCTTAATATTCAAACATCTTGTGGTTGCATGCTTCTTCAGTGTCCATTGACACTGTTTTTGAAACATGACAACAAGTTTTAAATGGGCGAGTAAACTTAATATTAGCTCTTAAGGGGTTTGTTGTTGAATTATTAGCAATGGTTCCTCTCCAACTTTGTTAGCTAGGAAAATGCTGCTTAGTTACTTAGAGCAAAGCACAGTAACATGTACAGACATTAAGTTCTCAGGATCTTGATGTTTTGGATGCTGGGGTTTTAAACAAAACAAAAAAACGGCACACCATGAACATTAAAGATTTTAAAAGAGAAAATGCAATTTATTTACGTAATTCTTTGTGGGAGGATCATATAATCAAAAGGCTTTAATATCTGTATTTAACCATTCAATACTGAAAATAAGTCTCTAGCTGGCTTTTTAATCACATCGTCATTATATTAACACTTCAAACAGTGTGCGCCTGCATAAACACAAGCTATGAAGCAGAATGCTGACCTGGGCGAGGTGAGTTGGCTGCCTTCAGGATCATATAGGCGATCTGGAAAACCTGGAAAACACAGCATGATAGAATAAATGAAAAGCAGTTTTTACAGATAATACACATGGTACCAGCGGAAAAACTTTGGTTTCAATGATCACACTGTTTTTTGTTTAATGTATACCCATTATCATACCTAACAATTGTTCTAGCAGTCATCTAAGTTGTATTGGATCTGCTGATACAGAATCAAGTTCACATCAGTATGTTTATTGTTTCACAACTTTTAGCAAAACAAATAAATAGACCTTTTAAAAGGGATTATATTGGTTTAAACTCCCTTTTCAAATGTACTTCTCACACAGATATTATAGCTGTTGTCTGAAATCTCTCCCTTGTTTTCTCACTCACTACTGTATATATAAAAGACGCTGTCGTTTTTTCTACTGTGGGCAGTTACTTGAGATTTTGGACCCTAACAAATCCTTCTTGGTCCTCGCTGACAGATGTGATGCCGCAAAACGGCACATTTCATTGTGGGATTGTATCAGAAAGCAGTCAAAATTCCATCAGCACCTCTTTTGTTATGTTCCATTAAGGGACTTTTTGATGCCACCGTACACTGGCTACATATACATACAATATCGGGCATTAGTGTTTCCTAATGTTCAGCTTTTGAAAATTCAAAATGAAAACTGATTGTTTGTCAATAGAAATCCCACTATTTGTGTTTCGACTGACTTTACTTCAGCTTGATCACCAACTAGACAGACAGACAGACAGACACATTGGATGTGGGTCAAATGCTGCCTTCCTGTCTCTCTCCTCCACCCTGTCTTTCACCCTGTCTTTCACCCCATCTCTCAGAGTATATCTCTTTTTCTTCTCGTGATGTGGGAAGCAGTGTCACATTGCAGCAATTAGAATAGGGAGAAAGCTACTAAGTGTGTGTATGTGTGTGCGTGTGAGAGAGAAAGTGTATTTCTGGGTAACCTTATAGCAGTCATTCAAACCCCCTACAAAGAGTGAATGTTACTTGTATTCCCACCAAGGTTGGATGGTGTGTGTGTCTGTGTCTGTGTCTGTGTGTGTGTGTGTGTGTGTGTGTGTGTGTGTGTGTGTGTAAGAGAGCTCTCAGCAGTATCTTGTAATATAGTGACAGCTTTGGGACAGCTAGGCAGCTCCAGCAGCTAAACATAGATGAACAGAGCTAACTAATGCAATGTGTGCGTGTGTGTGTGTGTGTGTGTGTGTGTGTGTGTGTGTGTGTGTGTGTGTGTGTGTGCGCGTGTGCATGCGTGTGTGTTTGTGGTGTCATATTCTATGTTTTGATCAGATTTGGGACCAGACGAGAGATTTCTTTTGCCTCTAAGGCTCGACACAGCATCAACAAATGAACACATCAATAACTGTCCTGCAAGAAATCACAGGGCTCGTTAATAAATGTGTATCTTGCATCCGTGACATTTAATGTCTGGTAGGTATGCCATAACTCATGAGCAGACCATATTATCAGCCTTTGGTATGTAATTACATTTTTTAGATTGAGTGTTCTGACTCATCTCCTATTTATTTTTGTACTGCTGCCTGGTTTGGGAAATTTGAGTTTAAACTAAAAGCTCAAACTCGCTGAGTGTCTGCAAGTTTCATCAGGTGACATTTGAGACCTTGTTAATGCAGGTTAGAATGAAGCACATGAAATGTTATCTCTACGGTGAAAGAAGGCATACCCAACTAAAAAAATTAATAACAAATGTGGAATCTATAAAACTGAATTTGCACAATATTACAGAAATATTGTCGTCGTCCAGTTATCCTGCTTAGAGAACAGATTGAATTTCAAGTCCAACTGAAATCAGAATTGGTCTTTCCTTCTGGGCAAAACAGTTATGCCAATGTGATTTTTTTATTAATTATTCATATTTTGTTATCATTATTCAAATTTAAAACAAATTTGTGGTCATAGCCTGAATTAGAAATTCTCCTTCAAGCCTCAAAGTGGGTGAGTTGTACATGTCTTTCATTGACAGCTGAGCTTGCAGGACCATGAGGACACAATGTCAATAAACATACCTTTAATAAACTATAGCCTACAAATCACAGAGAGATAGCTTTTTGTGAGGAATTGTATTGAAAAATAGGGAATATTTATTAGCTTTATGTCAATGTAAAATGTAATAATTTGTTTGGCTATAATAAATAATAATAAAGAATTTCTCCATCTACATCGATGAAGAAAGAACGGATGCGACCAAAGAGGAACAAATAGTAATTGCTCTCTTTTGAGTACTGGTTTAGTTGAGAGGAGAGCACAACGCTGACCTGCATGCTCCGACTTAGACACTGTGAAGTCCGACTGAAGAATTTTAAAGAGTGAAACAATCTGTGACTTATTTAGATGAAATCATGTCTCTTATATGTATTGTTGTTGTTTTTGTACTGATAAATAATTATGTGATTCTAAAATAAATGACTGACTAATT
The DNA here is from genome assembly GCF_910589615.1 of Taurulus bubalis. NCBI lineage: Eukaryota > Metazoa > Chordata > Actinopteri > Perciformes > Cottidae > Taurulus > Taurulus bubalis. The sequence goes on along the minus strand of NC_136591.1, from coordinate 30,595,624 downwards.
TAATAATTTATATTTGGCACATTATAGACGTGTTATAATTGCAGAGGAGTTAAGCAAAAATTATTCACAAGTCTATAAAGGCGACAAAATGGTGTTTGTCTCCGGATATGACAAGTCATAGACGTGTCTATTTTTACATCTCACCAGTGAATTGAATACTTCGAACCAAACAAATGAATATTCATTTCCAATAAGTTCTCAAGCATTTTATTTGAGCAATCTGAACAGGAAATAGTCGTGATATGCCAGGGAATGACTTTTTGCACATATTTGAGCGAAGCAGCCAAATGCGCACTTAAAATGTTAATTTTAATGCTCAATCACTCCATTTAAGCCCCGTGTCCGGTATGGTTGGGTTGCCCACAATTAAATGGACTGTGAAGAATCAATTTTGTTTGGACACACAGTGACAGTGGTTTTACTGAACAGCTGGTGTTTACAGGCCATTCACATGGCAACGTGTTCAAATGAATCTGGCCAGATAAGCTGGCATCAAACCCCAATTCCAGTTAGTACTGCAGCTAATTAGAACAGAGTTTGTGCAAAAAAAAACAAAAAACATAAGACAGATCAGAAACAAAGTGGAACAAGATCAGAATGAGATGGAAACAATTGAAAACAATGACCCAAAACGCAGGTGAATACGCCGTCAGAACAACAGGCACTCTCGTTAAAATGTAGCATCACTTCAGGAGGAAATGTGTTAATATCTCTCTGGACTAATAAAGTAGCTTTTGGCCCAGTTCTGAATAGTGTGAATCATCCAGCATCCCTGACTGCCAAGCATAGAGCAGGCAAACAAGCAGGAGATATTCACACAGTCATCTCGTCGAAAGATCGTTTTGCTTTTTTCCCACTGAGCTGCCACTAAAAACAATTCCAGGAGATGCTGCAGTATTTCTGAATGACAGTCTCTTGACAGCACTGCAGGAAACACATTAGAATAAAGTTAAATTCTTACCCAAATTGCAGTAAAAACAATTTTTATGGAATATAAAAAAACAGACAAATTATTGTGTTTTTCACATTGGCTTAAAGAGCGGAGAGTGTAGCATGTATAGACAACGGCCTCTGGATAAATCTGAGAAATGTCCTGGTCTGTAACAGCCAATTGAGATCTATTCTCTTTCTCACAGTTACACACACAAATAAAACAAATGCACACACAAACACGCTCGTTCACAGACTTGGTCGTAATTTAGCCTAAAGCTTTTTAAATAGGCTTCAGTCCGCACAAAACACCAGATGCTGCAATCTCTCCAACATTCTTGCTTTGGCACGAGCTACTGTCAAACATAGACCAACAAAGTTTCATTGGGTACAGCAGATGTTTCATTTACCTTCTCTCTGTTATGAATAAAGATATGTTTTCTTCCGTTAAAAGCTCTGACCATATTTATCTCATATTCCTGATTATAATTTTAAAGTACAAAGAAAGAAAAGCAAGACTTTATCGAAGTTTAAGATGTGTTTCCCATGGCAGTTTACAATGAGAAATGTTTAGCACACAAAATGTATATCATAAGATGTATTCCATTTTCATCCAAGCATAAAAATACGCTTTAAAGCTATAACTATTTATAGGTAAAGGTTCACTGAGTCCTCATAACGACTGATTTCGAGAACCGGGGGACTCCAGGCTCAAGCATCTGCCTTATTAAGGTGTCCTTCAGCAGGACACTGACTCTTGACTATGGTGAATTGGACCGTGATGAGAGCTGAGGTCTAAAGCAGCAATATTCAGTGATCTGGATATTCTAATAAATGTAAATTAATAGTAGAGTACTGTCATAGGTCTGTTTATCGGTCCGTTTGTTCATGTCCATCCGTGTGGCTGACAGTGGCTTTTTAATGATGTTTTGTGGCGTGCAAAACTCACTGTAACGTAGTTAATGTTGAAATGGGAGAGGCTAATGGTGCAAGCAGTTACAGTTAGTCAGTCAAGGGAACAACACAAACACTAAAATCTTTGACAGAACATGTGAACTCCAATTACCTTTCCCGATATGGCTTTTCTTGTGGTCTCTCTAAAGAGCTGGTAATTATGAGGTCAGTTATCTCTGTTGACACTCATATACGACATTGTGAGCATTAATATAGCAGCAAACAACAATTTGCTATGTGAAGATAAAGTGAAGTAATGTCTATCTGAACAGAAAATTAAGTCGCTGCCCTATGTGTGTGTTGTTATCCAAGCTTCTCCTTTCTTTGTTTACATAGCGTGGCTGGTTGTGCGTGCTTACACTGCAGGTTAGTGCATGTGAGCATGTGTGTGGCCCACTGGCTAGCTCATGGCAGCTCATGGCCACTCATGGCTAGCTCATGGTTAGCTCATGGCAGTTCATGCCTATCTCATGTGGCAGCTCATGCCTAGCTCATGGCTAGCTCATGCAGCTCATGGCTAGCTCATGCAGCTAATGGCTAGCTCATGGCAGCTAATGGCTAGCTCATGGCAACTCATGGCTAGCTCATGGCAGTTAATGGCAGCTGCTTCGCACCGCTCTCATGTGGATGTTTACACTGATAACGCTATCCCGACCCGACAGCCTCGATAAAAAGTTAGCTATGTCAATGTGCTTGCCATAGTTTATACTGTTATCAGTTCATGTATAAAATAAGTGCTGTGGCTTCATATAATATAGAAATATATTTGTTATAGATTTTTTTCTCCTGAATGTGCAGAACAAACCGAACCGAAACCGGAACCCCAAAAACTGGAACTCGTATGTTGAGGTATTTAAGAGCCGTGGATAATGACGGCCCTTTGACTGACAGCCTCTTTCAGGGCCCCAATCACTCTGCCAGGTTCTCCTCCCGCCCCCAGAGAGCAGAGCCGGTGCATGATTTGACCATGGCGAACAAACTGTCCATCAATGAAACTGTCTGCTGCATTTCCATAATAACTGCAATTTAACCTCTGAAGCTGACAACAGATTGTTGCCACACGAGGCAAAGTTAACCCCTCATGGTGAAGTAGTTTTAATAGATTAACTTGTAATTTCCTAATTTATATGCAAACTAATGCCGAGGCCTAAGGCAACTCAAGGCTTCACACATTGGTAGCACACATCTGGGGAACTTTTGTTTGATATGGAATAACTAAAGGTGTAACAGCCCAATAATTAACATTTTTAAGTGACTATTTGAAATAAAAAAAAACTGTAAATGAAATCTTAAGAATTTAGTAACTGAGCTCTCATTAAATGGTTTTCAACAGGTTTCCGGAGAAGACTTTGATTTTCAAGTCAGATGCAAAATTACATGCAATAATTCAAGAATTAATCTAAAAATAATAAAGAACCTATACATAATTAAATTGTCTCTCTCTATGTCACTCTCTCACACACACACACACACACACACACACACACACACACACACACACACACACACACACACACACACACACACACACGGACCCTCAGCTCCCACTCTTTTTCTCATTATTTAGTCTTTCCATCCAGAGAGGAAATGAGTGTGGTGATGTCACAGGCGATAACACACACACACACACACACACACGTACAAGGCCACTGTCATTTTTTGAGTGAGATGACTGAGGTCGCAGGGGAAATTCAGCGCACTGAAGGGTAAAAAGCCTTCCGTTGGGCTGATCGAGACTCACACATATTTATTCATACACACACACACACACACACACACACACTGAAGAATGCACATGTTCACACAAACACATACACGCACAGACACAATGGCTTTGAAGATACTGTCCATCACGGCAATTGAGACGAGAGGTCAATCTACTGTTACTTTGATCAATACAAAATTGACTGAAGTAATAAACAGAGAGTTACTTGATGAAAGGGACAAACATTTGAGAATATATCTAGAATTAGTTGTAACTATATTTTCATTATTTCTATTGCCAAACATGTTTGTCCCCGTGTGTTCACGTGCCCCGTTGCAACATCTTCATCACTTAATAAATCTATATGGTCTACTGAATGAGTTGCCATAGTTATTAGGGAAAGGTCTAAACACACATTATACATTGCTGTGAACATGTCACACGGCCATTGTATAAGAGGATTGTTAGAGCTGAGATGGCTCAGTAGGTGGTCATTGAAGAAAAGGCACGCTGGTATTAAAAAGCTTTTAAAGAACCGGCTCATGACAAATGGAACAAGAGCAGGATTTTTTTTCATACTCCTTATCCAGCTGTGAGCTTTATACTATTTGTTCCCACTAATTTTTCTGCACTTTACTATGCAAGTTTGACTGTAGGCGAGAGCAAGAACAGTGTGTCTAGAGGTGTGTGTACATGTCAGTCTCCTGCTACACACACTAATATGAAGGTCAGAAGTGAGTGAGTGAGAGAGTGTGGCTGCGTAACCAGGCAGATGCATTCATTGGCCATTTCACTCTGGTGACAGGTGTGAACCGTGTGTGTCTGGTAGTGTGTGTGTGTGTGTGTGTGTGTGTGTGTGTGTGTGTGTGTGTGTGTGTGTGTGTGTGTGTGTGTGTGTGTGTTTGTGAGACCAATTGGGCGTGTATATATATTCTGCAGCCACGCCACAGTGGTGAAAGGTGTGATTGATGGGCCTGAAGACATTAACATGTCAAGATGGCGCTTCTCAACTTCCTGTCCAGAGATATAATTATATTCTACAGATGTGATGGTTGGCAAAAAAAATTAAATAAAGCTCACCTCACTTTTGCTTCTCAGTATTTTTCTGTTCTCTTCCTCTCTGCCTCTGAATTTAATTTAAGTCATTATAAATAATAGGAGGCTGACCTGAAATATTCCAACATTTAGTTGGTACAATAGTATTCAAATCCCAAAGACAGGATTCAAAGCTTAGTTTTTTTATTCTAATTTCTGGTCTTGTTTTGTTTACCCTAACATGTTGCACTGACAACAAGCTGTCTGCTCTGACTGTGTTTAAGTTGCTAATATAGTGTAGAAAGGTTAACATTTGAAAGAAACCGGTGAAAGAAACACATGAATTTGATTCTGAGAGATACAGCTCTTTGTAAAATGTGCTATTTGCAAAAAATCTGAGTTTCTGTCCTTTGCCAAATAAATTTACATTTTTCAAATGTTTTGCCATTTTAATTGTCTTAGCATGTGAGAGCTTGAAGATGATGCTATTTTGTAGTTGGTTGAGAAAAAAAAACCTCTTTTAGTTTGAGATTGTACTCTCAATATTCTAATATTGTACGAGTAATATTCATTTACATGAGATGTCAAAGTAGTTATTGAGTTCTTGCTAATGTGTGTTACTTTTGCCTTTTGTTTTAATTACATAATTTTTGTCTGTAATATTGGATTTATTATTCTAAAATGAATCTGTTTTAACCTTAAAAGCAATTTTTCAAAGGCTTCTCTTAATGAACCGAGGGCTTCTCCTGAACTGAAGTCTCACCCTCATTAGTTTTATTCTCAAGACATCCATGTAATTATTCTCTGGCGCTGTAATCTGTTTAATCGCACTTCTAAACTAAACTAGATGTCCTAAATCATCCCATACCGGTACACAGCCCCTCAATCACCAAGATCCCTGCCAAGCCTTCCAAATCAAAAATGAAAACCAATTATTTAAAGAGTGACACACATGCTTATGAAATGATTGATAGCTAGGTTAGTTAAACCAATTTCAGCACGGCTGAAATAACAGTCGGTAGCTCAATTCTTTGGATGACAAAACAAAGAAACATTGTTTAAATGATTAACTAATTGCTCTAATTACCATTGGATTGACAACATGCAGCCTGGTGTGTTTATGTAATCTAAGAAGACTGTTGTTATGGGAGCAACATCTGGCCAGAGAAGCAACAGGAAGTGTTCGGGTGAACATACAGAAGCAAATGGGAGGATTGTGAAAAAGTACTAACAGATTATTATTATGAAGAGACAAGATCGAGGGCAGTCCATAAAAATCTACTTGGATCTAAGGGCCCAAATGCAATGAAAATGTCTGACGTACATTTTTTTAAGTACACATATTGTTTTATGCATTTGATGCCCCTGAAACAAGAATTAAGCTCATTTCAATTTTGGAGCATCCAATGAGGACTCAGCGACCAAAGCTGTCGTTTTCTGAGCCTGTTTGGAGAGAGCTCATCATATTAAATTATCTCACAGAAGGTCCTGGGTGGAAATCAACCAGCCACAAAAAAATTCCCATGAATTAAAATGCAGTGTACAAAGTACTGCGCATCTTCTCGGTGAACTGATCAAGTTATTCATGTTGTTGATGCTGCGGAAAAAAAACTTGATAAACGGAAAAGGTTTGCAGCTTGACTCATCCATGACAATGGAGGCTGTGTTCAGGTTTGATTCATGGCAGTTACAGTGGACTCCAAATGACGAGTCACCGTTAAAATCCTTTGCTCCCGGCGTAAATCCCAGCCGACCACAGCTGTCATTCTTTGTGAAGAAGGAGCCAGCTGTCAATGCTACTGGGACTGAATGTTTGAAACTCAGAAGTATTAGTTTAAGGTTGGAGTAAGCCTCTAGAAAAACATGTGCAAGTCAATACAATAATACGTATAGTATTACAAGTGTGTGTGTGTTAGGTTGGGGCGATATGACGGATTGAAATATTTGGCAATACCACCACCACCGCTATTCTTACGTGATCTCATGATTCTCGTGTGATTTCACGAATTCAGCTGCCTCACAAGGTAAAGTGATTTGGGCAGACAAGGAGAAGGAGAGTGAGTCTTTTTCCTTCATTGGGTATAGTCTATCTGTTTATACTGCACTAATTGACGTCAGACTGGTATTTATTTGCACCTTTAACCTTAGAACATGTAACACACATTATTGTTCTCAGGAACCATACAGCTATTGAAAGAATATTGAAAAAGGTTTGACTGTTTTGAGTATTTTTTTTGGTTTGTGTTTGTGTTACCTGTTTTAAGTCCAGAGTGATCGTCACATAGTGGTACACCATTCCATTATTGATAGAGGGACTTTGCCACCAACGGTTAGTCCCATCTGTGGCATATTCTATGGGATGTTGTTCTGTACACACATACACACACACACACATACACACACACACACATACACACACACACAGGCACAGAGGGAGAGAGAGAGAGAGAAAGAGAGAGAGAGAGAGAGAGAGAGAGAGATGGGGAAGGGGCATATCAATTGTTTTATTAACACTTTATTGATCTACAAATAATAATCTTGAATCCGGCAGAGGAGAAAATATTCAACCATTCAAAGCTGGATATCAAAAGGACACTTTTCTACCTTGTAAAAAAAGTCACCCTATTAGCTGTTACTATTCCACACAATACAATGGAACAAGATGAGAACATATTTCATAGTTTATCACTGAAAGGACCCATTAAAATGACCCATTTAGTCTCTCACTCTTTTCAAGCTTTTCCTTCTCTCCTTCCTCATCCCCTTTTTGCAGCAGTACTTCCTGTCCTTCTTTAATCCCTCTCATCCTGGTTGACTAAAACTGACTGGACTCATTAGTCGACTCACTGGCTGGTTAATGATGATCTGCTTCACGGAAAAAACTGATTGGTATGAGGTTAACTGAATCATTGATTGACTAAATAAACAAATGATTAGCTGGCTGTTTGAATTATGATCGCAGAGCGAATTTAGTATTGTCATCTTGTCATGTTGCGATTGATTCCTCAGTTCAATCGGCAATTATCTTTTTCGACAAAATGATTAGTTAACATCTGGCCAATCTGACGCTAATTAACTACCGTAATCTAGCATGATTAATTATTGTAATCACCTTGCCTATAAGGCTTGTATGAGTTCTTACCAAATGGTTTTGTACTCCTTTGGTTGCAGACTCGACACTGAGGGTTTCTAATAGGCTGGCCCGGTACATGTTCCACCAGCTTGCAGGACATCTCTGGACCCAGGGAACCACAGGTAGCATTAGCGGATATGTCTGCCATGGACGCCAGGTTCAACACCGCCGGGAACAGTCCTGGAGAGAAAACACAGGCAATTACATACAGAAACAGCTGATTGTATTAGTACTGACATCTGAGAGACATAGATTGAGTAGAATATTCAAAGTTTGATATTTTGGGTAATGGCTGAGATTGAATGCAAACAACTCTATTTACAAAAATGCCATAAGATCCCATTAAAACAATTGCATTTAACAAAGATGTATAAAAGTTTGATATGTGAATACACACAAATAGTGTTGCTTATTTGAGTAGTCAGATCATCCATAATCACAGGTTCCAGTCCCTTCAAAGTAGTTCAAACCAGATCAGACTGTCTTTCTTCAAAACAAAATTGCTAAACAGCAGTATTAGGAATGCCGATGTCTGCTTTGCACACTGTTATTTAAAATCATGAGAATTATGTCAGTTTCTGTGTGTCGTCTTGTTCCGAGTGAGCCAGCGAGCGCTTGTCGCTGTTCTGAGGTTATGAGTAATTAGTGTGCAACATGAGGGGGAGGCAGGTGTTTTATACCCCGTTAGTTAATCTGAGTGTATTTTGGGTACAGTCTGATGCAGTTAACATCATTTGCCCCTCATAGATAGCGAGAGCCGTATTCACTTCATCTTCGGATAAAAGAAGGACACAACGCTTTTTGGCCAGCTTTAAACTGTGCAGACTTTGGACAGTGTAATGCCACTACATTAAAGGATTATTCATTTGCATTATGTTGCTCAAGCTATTCATTTTTGTATTTCCTGTCCACGGATATTTTTCACTGCTGGAATGGAATGTAAACTTGGAGAGAACAAACATTACGGAAAATGCCATCAATAATGTTTGCAAACATGACGTTTTTCTCCCCCGTGCACTTGTGGGAGGTCGGGGTATTAAACAAAAAACAAAAATTCCCTAGAAGACATAAAAGTAATGCTACACATCTCAAATTCTCATCTCCATGATAATTATATTCAATCTGTCTATGTATTTATTTCTTATATTTTGTTTTACTAAGTTAGAAAAGCTTGTTTAAAAAAGTGACTGAAAAGGTTGGATCGGTGCATCCCGACAAGCTATAAAATGTGTAACTGCTATTAGCCATCAAGTCAAGTAGCTCCTGTTATCCAAAGAAGAAATACAGGGAACTGATCATTGAGCTCTAAAGAAATGGATCATGATTTACTATATCTGTCATCATCCCACAAATGCACCATGAGGTTGCACACAAGTGGATATTTTTCCAGATTCCCATAGCAAAAGCACATTAGTCTCACAGTGAATGAGCAACTTGTTGGACTTAAAGTACGGGAAAGCTCAACATACTGTGCACATGGTTCACATTTCCTGTCTGGCAAGCGCACAGAGACGAATACATGCACTTCCTGTATAATGACACGTCACATATCCCAGTCCTGCTTTACGGTCAGAAGCTTTCACAGTTAAACAACAGCATCCACTGATATACAAACATAAACACAGAGATGCACAAATGTACAGCAACTGTACACAAAGTAGACAGACAGGAAGGGGCGATCAGATGAAAAACACAGCGGAGAAGCACTTGTGAAAGTGTGGATTGTGTATGTGTGTTTCCAGATGAGTCCAGCTGTTTGGCCAGATGTCAACACTGATGAACTGTGAAGAACATCTGAGACACCCAAAGTCTCTCTCACACATGTGTACACATTCTCATACAAGGACTCACAACACATCACATACAAGCTTAGTCAAACGCATACCTTCCAAACCTCTCAGAAAGAAAATCGGGGAATCTAAGTCCTCTGAGGGAGTCCAGATTTCCATAACAGTGTTTTCATAACAGAAAAGTTCTCACTGTAAGAACAAAAATAGAGGGGGGGATAAGCTCATACAATATCCACGCTGTGTTTGTCAAAAAATCAGCTTGAGTGTATTAGATAGCAGCAGGGAAAAGTAAGTAATGGATCTGAACTCTTAAAAGAAAATGTACATGTCAAATTAAGTTTATGTTAGAAATGTTGTATCCATCAATTCATCCTTCATAAATGTCACTTATATGTTACCCACCATAAAGTATAGACTATAGTAAGACTCCGCCACACATGTATCATGTTTTTGTTAATGTATCTACTGCTTTTCAGTTCCATCTGTTTTATTGTGGCACACCTTTTGGATCAATCAAAATGTTAAGTCTGATAGTGGGCAAAATTAAAAGCTCTAAAAGACAGCATCAGCATCCAAGGCTTACTGGATACATCCTCCAAAGCAAAATGCAGGAGCAAACAAAATGTGTGCACATGTTATCATGTGTCCAACACATGACGACATGATGTCATGTCATCAGGCCAAAACAGGAAATCCTGGAACCAGACTTCAGTATAAACATATTTATATATTATATTATATATTTATTTCAGGCCTTAATACAAGATCAAACATGTTGCTTTAATGAACAAATTTTTTCATGGCCCTTTCTGCACATCGTTTTTAACTACTGCCTTGTGCTTCTGCCAGAACAATCAAGCCAACATCCTGTGTATTCCTGGGTTTGATCCACAACCTGGAAGAGTCTCCAACCAGATAGAATTACGTGTGGGAGACTGTGCAATCTTTAATAGTGTCATTTTACCTTGATTTGAGACAGCTAATACCTTAAGCTTCCCATCAGCTCTGTGTGTCTGATTTACAGGATCCCAGGGAGGTTTAAAAGGAACGCCAAGAGTAACCACATGTTTTGGGATGTGTCAGTTACACCTCTTTCAATATATTAGTGGAGCAGAAAAGTCCTCTCACTGTTTGCTCAGGAAAGATCTAGTGGAGGAAGTCGCTTTCCCATCTGAGTGTGGTGAAATTCGAGCTTCTCCTTGCTTTGTCTACACAGCCCGCCCGGCGGCGTGTGCGCACGTTAGTGCACGTGAGTGTGCCCCGCTAGCTAGCTCACAGCTGATAGCGCCGCCCTGTCACGGAAGCGTAGCACCCACCAGCCGCTTCACCCCTCAGGTACACACTGTTAGCTCTGTCCGCACTGTTAGCTCTGTCAGCACTGCAGGGCTCTCAAGTTTTTAAGAGCCCTGCCCCCCGGCCGCGCCCTCGCCCATGCCGTATGTCCACAGACCAGCTCCCCTCCTCCCCATATTATTATTAGCTTTATTTTCATTGGTTGCTGGATTACATTTCACCCAGATACAACAGATACGTTTTTCTGATTGGCTATTCGTGTAGCCCATTTCTTTTTTTTTGATTGGCTGATGAGTAGCACCTCGCGGCAAGACCACCAGGGGATTCGGGGGAGACGTGCTTGATTCCTCCATGGTGAGGGCAGCGCGACCAGGTCATGTTTGTGCAGCACATTAAATAGCCTAGAGGTTTTTTTCAGCGTGAGAAATACGATGTGTGGCGGGAGGGCGTGACTTAAGACCGAAATGCGTAACAGTCACACTCAATGCGTGACACTTGAGAGCCCTGGCACTGTTAGCTCTGTCAGCACTGTTAACTCTGTCCGCACTAATAGCTCTGTCAGCACTATTGGCTCTGTCAGCACTATTAAGCACTGTTAGCTCTGTCAGCACTGTTAGCTATGTCAGCACTATTAGCTCTGTCAGCACTGTTAGATCTGTCAGCACTGTTAGATCTGTCAGCACTGTTAGATCTGTCAGCACTGTTAGCTCTGTCAGCACTGTTAGCTCTGTCAGCACTGTTAGCTCTGTCAGCACTGTTAGCTGCGAGCCAACGGCTCAGGCGTCGCCATGTTGAGAGCCGTGTGGATCAATGTTCTGATTGTTGTATAGCGCACCTTGGAACTAACTTTAACAATATTCCTAAACACATTTTGAAACCTTATTACATACAATCAGCACATAACAGAAAACATCTTGGAAAATGTTTAAGCCCTGCTTTCTCAGCGACAGACCATTTCAATTACATTTTCTTTTTCGATTTCTATGGGTTCTCGCTGTCTGTGTTGGCTGCCATAGATACTAGCATTACTAAAACATCCAAATTATTTATTGGGAGAATTTGATCATGTGTACGACTCCAACTTTAGCTACCGATAACACTTTTTCTCTCTTGCCTTTTATATTGAACAATGAGGTGAGATACCGACAAAGAAATGGAGAGGGCTGGATTAAGACAGGGTTCAGTTTTCAGATTCACTGAATGACAAGGACACAATGACTGTCTGCCTTCGGCTCCACGGCTACCACACACATACACACACACACACACACACACACACACACACTCAGGTGCATCACCTTCCATTCTCTTCTCTCTGCTCTGATAACCATGGTAACCTGTCTGTGTGTCTGTCTGTCTGAACGTCTGTCTGTTGGCCTCTCTATCCCTCGTCTACGCTCTGTTAACCAGAGGTCTCAGAGGATTTACTGCCATACAGACTTTAAATTATAATACTGTCAAAATGTATAAGTACACCCAGTGAAAGCTGGGCAATGTCATTGCCGAAGAAGTTTCCGCGCCCCAACACTGATTACAAGGCAACATCCCTGAAAAGGGGGGCTGTATATTTAATTATAATATATAACACTAAATATCTTCTGAAAAAAACAGACTCCATATATTCTCACACTGAATTAAAACTGTACAATTAACACATATCAATATAAAGATATGTGAGGTTTGGTGGATGTTTTGTAAACGTCAACCAAACCTAGCTTGAAGGTTCAACCTTCAACTGGCTTTGTTGGTTTTCCAGGAGCTTTCAGACACATTTTGAGGCCTTCATCTGCGCATGGACTTTGCTCCGTTTTTCTGTTATTACATGACCGAAAATTAAGTTGCGTGATAAAAACCAAACCATCTGACAACTGCGCAAACTCCATCAGCTGATGTGAGAGCTGATGAAACCTCCATTAAAACCACCAACATATTTGACCTTGTGAAAGTAAGTATATTTATCTAATATTTGCCAAAGTGTAAACTGTTATTCATCCTGTTTGTTACCCCTCACCTCACCGATGAAACCAAAAAAAAACATGCATTTTGAATTGTAGTTATCAATTATAAAAGTGAACTTCAGACACTCTGCACTTCCTACATCGCAGGTTACACATGTACAAAAGTGATGATATTCAAGGACGCTACTCTTCTATGTGGTAAGAAGGACACTGAGATATCCATATGGGAGTTAAATCCAGACTTAAGGAGAAAATGTCCAGACATCAGTGGATTTCCACAAGATTCTGCAAGACAGCAAAGTATTTTTATTGTATAAAGGCTTCTTATTACATTAGAATAAAACTTTATTTGCTTTTTTCTGTCATGGTACACGATGACTCTGCACTGCTTGTCCTACTGTGTGTGTGTGTGTGTGTGTGTGTGTGTGTGTGTGTGTGTGTGTGTGTGTGTGTGTGTGTGTATGTGCGTGTGTGTGAGTGTGTGTGTGTGATGGATGTGTTATTGTTGAGTTTTGAGGCTAGATGTATGCTTGATGGAATAAGAAGAAGGTTGAAAAAGACAGGATCATCTCTCTCTCCCTCTCCACCCTGAGTAGTAGGGGGACTGAGAGAGATATGGATGCAGAAAAAAGATAGAAAGATTGATGGAGATGGATGGAGGGATTCCCAGAGAAAGATAGAGTGTTGTTTAAAAGGGTCAGGGCCAGGAGGGGAATGAGGGATGAGACTGCGATAATCCTGTATACTCACACACACGCGCATTTAAACAAAAAAACGCGGCCACAGATTCTTTACATGCTGATATCTACATGCACGAGTGTGTGTGCGCATAAATATTAAAATGCTAAATAGTGAGACACACAGAGGATCACCCGCCCTGTCAAATATATGCAAAAATATACATTCACCAATGTCTTAGATAATTAATCTACCATGCAGATTTCACACGTACAATACACATGCACACCCCACACTCAAATTCTCACTCATATATTCCCAGCCCAATACACCACATTTGAAAGAGCCTGATTTAGACCAAGAAACAATATAAACAATAATCAATCCTGGACTCGTCCTCAGCTTTGTGATGATCTCTCCAAGAAAACTAATTTGCTTTGTTAGCTCAGATGTGCTCTCAACACCTGCAATATGATTTCTCTTCCGTTTTTAAAACAAGAAAATCCAGGAAATGGCGTCCAACTGCTTTAACGAGGACATAAGAATCCAACACATTTCCAAGTTATGAAAAAATATACTTAAAATGTCTCCTCACATGTCTTAAAATGTCTCCTCTCCTCAGATGTTGTGTTAACTCCCACGCTGCCCAGATAATAACTTAATTATGATATCCTGAAATATATAACTTCTAATGATAATGAAAAAAGGACAGTATTTTCTTTAGACCGCACAGCTTGCAAACTGACTCTCCTTCAGGCATCAAATTATTGTTGTCCACATACATTATATCGAGCTTTATCATTTTTGTGCAGTCTTTATATCCGAACAATTACCTTGTTATCTTCATATATCTTTATTTTCTTGTTACAATTTAAAGACAAAAAAATAATTAGGTAACTGATTGTGGCCGTGATGGAAGCCTGAGTCCCCTAATCACCTACGGTAAAAATACATTTCTGGCTCAAGATAACAATTACCTTGAGATATAGCGATAATACAGAGATAACACACAGTGCACAAAGAGCTTAAAAACGGAAGAAAAGATGAAGATAAAGAGCTCGATCATTAAGTATTACATCATTACAACAGTTGAAGACTTTAGTCAAATTATTTAGCAAGGTACTTAAATAAATTATGATCTCAAGATAAGCATGGTTTGTTATTGCATGGTAGCTATAATCAACCACCCAAGACTGCTCTCAGCTTCCACGTAGAGCATTTATCATTGCATTCTAAATATATACGTATACACTTTGTATTTAGTTCTCTATACAGGCACCTCATCTGAAACATTGTGTTAACTCTTTCTCTAAATAATGATTATTGTCGCGATATGAATTAAATCAGTTAATAACAAATAAAAAAGGTGTAGTTTTAATCACTAAAACAGAGGGAATAAAGCCAAAGCCAGATGTCTTTAGAAATACACGGCTGAAATGCCAGAAATGATTTGGGCTAGATTAAGAGTTAAAGCCATGCAAGCATCTCTGGCAGGCGCTACTTAAAACAGTGGCGCTTTGAGCTAAATGCTAGCATGTTCACCATGACAAAGCTAGTATGCAGATCTTGGTTGCATTGCTAGCTTTGTCATTGTGAACATGATAGCATTTTTTAACGGATATAATGACCACTAAACACAACGTACAGCTGAGTTTGATGGAATGACATTATTTTGCAAGTTATTGAGCAAATTCTAATTTTGATTGTATAACTTAAGGGATTCATTATTAAGGGAAGTTATGACAATTTATGGAAAACATGAATGTGTATTTTCATGTTAATCTGTTCAATAGTTGTTTAACTCGAAACCACAAATGTTAAACTCGGGTGTCACCAAAGGAAGGGTTAGGGAATAATCAACAATGAATGTCTGCACTTAAATTTGTGGCAATTCATCCGATAGTTGATATTGGCTGCTCTTCTGTCGACCTCCAGGGGTTTCAGGGAAAGCTGAAATAAAAACTAAGTCAA
>NC_136591.1:30570177-30577677 GCF_910589615.1 Taurulus bubalis | reverse complement strand
CAGGGTCCAGCGACTGCTCAGGCTCCAAGAGACTGTTTGTTCAGTTCAAGTAAAGCCAAACAATTGAAACTACTTGACCTCACAGAAGCTTAAGTGTTTGCATGTGAGAACAACACCTACAGATACACTGTGCACAGCAGTGGTCAGAAAAGAGGTATTTACAGAAATTGCTGTGTAACGCAGCGGTAATTCACTTTAATGAGCATGATTTGAAGACCTTTTACAGTTTTGGGAAGCAATTGGACTTTCAGATGCAGAAGGTAAGAGAGCCTCTTGCCGGTTGTCATTATTCTCTCTCCAAACTCCTGCAAAGTTGCCAAGGAAACGTGGTCATGCAACGTGAGACTCACATGTTCAAAAGGACAAAATTACACCGGCTCAATTTTTTATGGATGATGAATAGTTCTTTACATAAGTTGTTTAGCGTGCACAAAGCTTTGATCACAATTGAACGTGTTGATCACCGTGTCATTAAAGAAAAAACTGACAACTACAAATGATTGATACTGCTCCAGGTTGTAAACTTCCATAAATCATGACGTGTCTCTTTCACTGTGTTGGACAACAATGATTAACTTCTCTTTGAAAATATGAAATAAAGTAAAGTAAAGTAATGTTCAGACATGTTTAATGTTTACAAGCAAATACCCTTTTTATTTAAACATTAGTGTTGGGGGTGGTAACATTTGAATGCATCTGTAATCCATGAGTCCATGACAGTAAACTATAATCCCCATGTACTGTGAGGATACATAAATGAGTAACGGAATACATTTCCCTCGAAAATCTTTTAAATAGGCCAAATAAGTTTGCGGATTGCCATGGAAGACATTCACAATAACTTGATTTGGATGAATTTCCATAATAGCTTTCAATCATGGTAGAGAAGTGAAAAATAGAGCCTGATTTAAAAAAAGATATAGGATTTACCATGTAAGAAAGAACAAGCTCAATGTCGCTATTTGTTTTATTAATTCATCCAATATTAATGCAGGGGGACATTACAAATTATGATGATTTGTTTTTCACAAAAAAAGATATGTGCCCTTTTTGGCATGCAATAAAATACTTGTTGTATAACTAAATGTAATGTGATTTCAAAACTTACTTTCATGGTTATCGGGATAGTATCAAGAATTGCAATTACTTTGGCCAGGATAATCCAGACATGACATCTTCATATTCTCACATGTCTATTTGGAGATTACTTTCACGACTGTTTTATACAGTCATCAGTAAAACCACATTTGAGTGCTATTCTGATAGTGTCAGTAGAATTCTTTAATATCAAATAGAAAGCCTATTTCAGATGTAGTAGACTGATTGTATTGGGAATGGATGTGAACGTGAGAAGATACATTGAGGAGAGAAACAGGGCGGAGAGTATGACTGTGCGATGACTAGAGGCCTTGCTATGTGTGTACGACTTGTGTGTTTGTGTACATGTATTTTGTACATGTGTTAATGTATTTGTATATTGGTAGTGTGCAGGCCCTCTTTCTTGAGTTTGCTCTGTATTTGTATCTCCGCCGGTAGGGTCACAAGGGATTTGGGGTAATTGGAAATCCAGATGGACGTGTATGAGCTTCCTGGAAGAAGTGGTTACCAAGGAGATTGAAACAGGACACACAGGCTACCATGTTAATATTGCTCGTCTCCGCCTGTGCACCTTTCTTATTCTTCCACTTTTCCTTTTCTCTTCTCATTTTACTGATGGTTCCTCGTCTCTGGGCCTTTCACCTCTCCGCCCCACTTTCTTTCCATTCAGTTGATTTATGCACGGGAAGAGACAGGAAACTGTGTACTATTGGCTGGAGAGTTGAGTGGGCGGGTCCATGGGGGCCAATCAACAAAGTATGTACAAAAGGACCAGCCAGTTGTCATGAGTAATACTCACCGTACACACACACACAGAATGAATGTCAGTTGTTTCCTCTGGGGAACGACTTCTTCACAGCACTGAAGAGAGGAAGCCATCACAGAGGAAGATGGAAGCTAGCCTTGCTGCCATTACTCGTTCTGTTCGTTACTTAGCGTAGACGTAGTTGGCAGCGCTGCTTAAGATCGTAAGATTAGTTTTAACAGTTTTACAGTCTGTTGACAGCAGACACAGCCAACAGTTTGAAAGTCGACGTGGATAACATCATTACAGGCCAACAAAAATACAAAACAGATGTTTAGACCTGGTTGGCTGACGTGTACATGAATTTACTGAGAAAAAGAATGTGACCCAATGGGACTCAGAGTGTTTGTCACGGTTCAGCTCCACACCTTCCCCCTTAATAGTTGTCACAGGCAGGTTTCACCCGGTCTGCCTGTGTCACTAACTCTAATGTCATTTCAGATCCTGCCGCTCACCTGATCATCCCTCACTTCCTTCACCTGGTCCTCAGCTCCACACCCTCCTCAGTCTGTCAGTCACTGTTTGATTGTCTTGCGTTTTAGAACCTAGCTCTCCAGTGTTCCCTGTGTGTTATCTGTAGTTTACCTGTTCAGTAAAGGAATTATATTCTTTACCTCTATCTCCTTGAGTCGTGCTTCTGGGTCCTTGGGTTATCGGACCGTTACAGTGTTTTACATTTGAGAAATAGATGTTTAATCAACTTTTAAAGGCATCATTTCCACACATTCCAAACATGTGGAATGTCATTTATAAAAGCCTCTCTTAATGTTACTGCTATATAAATAATTGTATTCATTCTTTCTTAAATTAATCAAAAATGTGCTTTGCTTATTTCAATCCAAACTGTAATTCCCTTACAAATGCTCCAGTGAAAGGGACACAGGAATCATCTCTCTGCTTGTGCACAGAATTTCTTGGTCACATAAATGTCTCGTAACAAGATGAAACCATATTGATTCCTAAAAGCAGATTACCAACCGGACTGCCCTCTCCTGGGAGATCAGAGGTCACGGTCAGCTACAGTCTGGTAATGGCAGAGGATCATATACAGAAAGTTTCATGTTGTCTGGTTTGCTTTGAATTGTCACTTCAACATTTTAATACGTCCTTGCAAGAGAAGCACAGGTGGAACTAATAACATGAATGATGGCTGCCCTTCAGCAAGTCTTGCAATGCAGCAATAAAATGCCTGCAATGAAAAAGGGATTATGTTGGGGGGGTCAGCTATAGCAACCTGTTTGTGAACACTGTATTTTGCAAAACATATATTTACCTATCTTAAAAAACACACACGTGACATCATAACCATGCACCACGGACAAAAAGGGAATATAATGCAGAAGGAAATGGCTGAAATAGAGATGAGCTCACCTGCAGTTAGGGGGTTCTCACACACCGCATTAAATGATGGCTATGGATTTTGACAGAGCTGATCTACAGGTTGCTGACTCGTGGTTTTTGACCAGCACTGATGACTACACATCTCCTATTAGCTGCCCTGAGGCTACCGCTAACTGCTCTGGCACAGGAAATGTTCAGGTTAGATTGAGCGTAGCTGAAATGTGTGTGTGTGTGTGTGTGTGTGTGTGTGTGTGTGTGTGTGTGTGTGTGTGTGTGTGTGTGTGTGTGTGTGTGTGTGTGTGTGTGCCTACACTGCTTTATGAAATCTGTAATGCTTGATGATATAAGGGATCACATTTTATTGTAGCATTCAGCTTTTTTCATTGAGACACAAATTGAGATAGTCTTGCCTGTTTCAGTGTGTGTGTTCACGTGGAAGATAAGGACATTGAAAAACAGGGGGTAAAACTATGTGACAGCGATAAGGAGAAGTATTTGGCGAAAAGAGGAAAAGTGTGGATGAGTGAACACAGCACTGCATTGACTCCAATGCTCGTTCATGTGTTTGATCTCACTGAAGTTCAAATGTGTGGGTTCACTATCCGTTACACCAACGCTCAGTCTGCACCTGGGTGTGTGTGTGTGTGTGTGTGTGTGTGTGTGTGTGTGTGTGGAGGGGTGTGTGTGTGTGAGGGGGAGAGAGAAAGAGATTGAGAGAGCTGTGTGTGTTGAAGTATATAGCATTCATTACAGTGGCGCTACAGACAAACGGCTCCCTGGATAGACATTGATTTTCACCCAATGGATCTCACTGTTAGCAAACCTAATAGCCTGGTGGGTAATGGGTACATGTTATGAATGAGCCCCTATGAGCAGGAGCGGGGAGGAGAGGAAAGGATGAAGGTAGAGAAAACAGAAAAGAAAGTCAAAAGATTGAGAATAGCATGTGAATAAAGAAAGGGGTGAGATGATAATTCAAAGGATAGAGAGGAAGACACGTAAAAGAGAGAAGAGAAGAAATACCAGAGGAGATCTAAAAGTAGAAGAGAAGAGAGTTAAAGGGAAAAAGCAAGACAAGTGGAGATAAACTAGACATGTATTAATGACTCTTTTTGGACATTTTTTAGACGCTTAATCGCGAGAATTGATAATGATATTGATTGTTAGTTACAAGACAGAGAGAAAGGAGGGATGGTGGAATTAAGGAAACAGAGAGGAATGAAAAAGAGAAGGAATTACTTGAAAAGGAAGGAGAAGACGTAGAAGATTAAAAGATATCAGAGAAGAAAACAAGGAGGAGGAGAGAAAGCGAATAGATCAGTGTGAGTTGAAAGGGGAGCTGCTATTTACCATTACTGCTAATAGGTTTCAAAAGGAAGCGAGTCGTTAGCTAAATGGATAGCCCCTCAATGACACATTACCATGTTAAAGGCTGATTCCACTCATTATTGGAGCTCTGATTCCTCCATGCATCACCAGCCAGGGCTGTGAGCTGGCCACTGGTACACAGACCTGCTGCCTCAGCAAATACATACCCCACACACACACACACACACACCGGCAGAGAAGGACGAGGGAAAATGGTCATGAGAAATACATCTCCTGGCCAGTGCTCTCTGCTCTGTTCTGAATCACTATGGAAATCAGATCAGAAAGCACATAGCAAGCCTGTTTTTTCCGCTAGGACACAGGTTTGTGGTCTCAAAAAAGACACAAAAAAAGCATCCGTTTTTTTATTTTCAACTGGGAACTGGATAGGTGTCCAATTGCATTACAATAAAGTCCAGTTGCGGTAGAGTAGATTATATTAAATTATAATAGAGTGTTGGAGGTGGGGGGGGACCTAACCCACAGAGAAAGTAAGTAAGGGTTATGAAATGAGTTTGTGTGTAATTCATCAGCAGACACATTTTCATCATGGTTGTAACGAAGACCCCTAGAAGCAGTCGGTCCGTATCCAACAGCACACATGCATCCGTCTGTACCTAAGCACATGTCACGGCATATATGCCCATTACAGCGACACCTTTTGACTTATCAACACAGAGCTCATTTCTAGTTAGCGAGTGTGCATGAACTTTGGAGAGCGATTATTAAAGGACCCCACCCCATCTCCCAGATACTGTTTGCTCGTTGTGTTGGTCAAGGATCTCCAGCAGTGTTCAGATTTTTTTTTGTATCCCCTTTCCCCTAATTAACCTGCTTGCATTTAATTTGATACCTTTCTACATTTCCCTGGATGCTTATGGAGTGTAGACCCTGTTTTATTCAGCTGCTGGTTATGCACCCGCCTGCCAATAATTTTATGTAGGCCACCTGGAAATTAGCTCCACCGCGGTTCCACAAAAAAACTCAAAAGTTTGTTCAATGGGATTTCCAGACTGACTGCATTTAACACAGGCTTATGAAGAGGGTGGAACCCAAATATTCAACTATTTGGATTTTTGTTAGTGGGTTAGTATATGGAATAGATGAGTCCATTGTCAATAGGTTTGAGGGCAAGAGAAAGGGAGAGGGAGAGAGATAGCCTTGTGTGTGCGTAATGTATCTCTCGAAGCCTGTTAGTCCAAGAAGGAGTGAGCGCAGTGCAGCAGTCCGTTGGCCATCCCGGGATTTTATTCCCCAGTGAACAGAGTGCAGCAGCACGTTGGGACCGTTGTGGGTACCGTCCGGACAGCTGACCAGCAGAAGCACTCCATCCGTCCCACCACTACTTCTTGCCATCGTTCTCATAAACGGGTCACATACTTGAAAAAATAAAGTGTGTGACCCGTTCGATGTGTGGAAAACAGCGTAAATTGGTACCTTTAAAATTAGGCAGCTGAAAATAGAGCTAAAACTCCGGCCAGAGGTGAAGATTTTCAGAAACTCCGGGCATTAGTGTTGACGAGTAGACAGGGAAAAGTGTGCAATGGTTTCTCCTTTGGGAGACGTCATTATAGAGGCTATATGTTGTGCAATAACGGCATAAATACATCCATGAACAGCAGACCTGGGCGAATAAACTTGCTATCAGGACTATACACATTTTTGCACATACAGTTCCTATATGGAGGAACAGAGGCGTCCGAATGCGCTACAGAAGTCACCACTGCTTTATCCAACATGCCCATGACATAGAGCCTTCTGTCGACATCGGTGTGTGTGTGTTTGTGTGACCTGCCCCCAGGACTACAGCTGGACAGAGATTGTTTTGTATTATTAAATGATTTCTTAATATTTGGCTGAACATCAGTACAAAACCGTGAGGCCTCTGGTGACCCAGAAAATGCACGTTGCATTGCCATTGTGTTTTGAGGAAGACATTACATTTGACTGGAAGTAGCCTCATCAGATAACTGATCAAAAATTGAAAAATAAACTCTGAATAATACATGATAAGTAAACATAACCCAAACCAGGAGAGGGATATTCCACTGTTTGGAAAATGAATAAATAAATAGAATTATTGTTGTTTCAAAAAACAAGCCTTTGTTAACAAAGTCCAAGCAAGAGGAGGACAACGAGCTGGTTGAGTTGCTCGCACAGAGCAGTGGGCTCCTCTAGGAATAAATGTGCTGACAGACCACCCACCTCCCACCCACTGCCAGAACAAGCCATGGGCTTGGCTGAATGCTTAGGTCTGCTTTCCTCAGCGGGGCGAAACCAGGTCAGCAGAAGACACATAATGTATCAGTCTCACAGATATTAAAAAGCGAAATATACAAGGTTTGATAGACAGGAATTGTACTTTTTCTTTTTACAAGTATGATGCCTATTCTATTGGCGGAAAGGAGCATTTGCTCTTCTTAAAGGATACACTAGTAATTTGATACTTCAATGATTCATACAATCCCCTCCAACGGCGATGGAGGTCAAAGGTCAGATTCAGCAACGGAGCATTGTAGGGCTGCAACAACGAATCGATAAAATCGATAAAAATCGATTATCAAAAGTGTTGGCAACGAATTTCATTATCGATTCGTTGTGTCGCGCAATTATTACGTCGAGCAATAAGTCGCGGAGAAGAAAAAAAAGAGCGGAGCAGAGCAACTGGCCGGCCAGCGTTTCTGAGATTGAAGTGAGACACGAGAAAAGCTGAGGTTGTGATGTTCTCAAAAATAGAAGATCTTTGACAAGTCGAGTCTTGGCCAATCAGCGTCTTCATGTTCCTCAAACTTGTTTTTAATGGAAGCTAGTCAGCTTGCTATCGCGTTAGCTAACGTGTTTGGTTGTGTATTGTCGTTAAAGTTACGTTATGTTCCGCTACAGTTCAG
>NC_136591.1:30497677-30565177 GCF_910589615.1 Taurulus bubalis | reverse complement strand
AAAATATAAGCACCAAGAAAGATCAGAGAGCGAGACAGAGGGGAGAGAAAGACATAGAGCAAGGAAGATGAAGAAACAGAGGTCATTCCAAAGCCTTTGCAGCTGCAGACATTTGTGTGTATGTTTGTGTGTGTGTGTGTGTGTGTGTGTGTGTGTGTGTGTGTGTGTGTGTGTGTGTGTGTGTGTGTGTGTGTGTGTGTGTGTGTGTGTGTGTGTGTAAGGGTCAGTAGCCTCTGTTTTAGCAGCTGTACATCTGGATGTCAGGCGTGCAGTGTTTTAGCCAAAAGGTCATAGTGTCAAATCCCATAGCGAACACACACTCACATCTATCTATCCATCGATCAAAGGCATGCATTCATAAATATTACATTTGAATTTTGCTGTCTGTTTTACTTGGTGGGCTTTCCACGGTACAGCCTCTTCAAAAAGTCTCAATGAAACACTTCAAAGTGTGAAGTGCTGCCTTTTTTTGTGGGGAAGAATACTTTTGATATGGTGTGAAATATATTATTAGTCTACTAGTTTGGATTCTTTACTATTTTTATTACTGTTTTACTGTTTATTTATATTACTTGTTTTTTTATTTTTCTATGTGTCTCTTGTGTGCACTGCTGCTGTAATCCTACAATTTCCCTACTGAAATCGAGGATAATCCTTTATTTGTCAACTAGTAAGGATTATCTTATTTTATCTTATCTTATCTTTAAAACACATATTTGTCAATTAATCAATTAGTCTGTTGACAAAACGTCATCTTATTTCACTTTCTGCTACTTAAATGATTAAGATAAGATAAATAAATCGTCAATGAAAGATTGTGATCGATTGGGGAAAAAGCACTTTTTCCTGACAAAAAAATATGTTTTTTAGCTGTTTTCAGCAAAGTAAGTTTTAAGTGCGAGCCGTAATGACTGGTTAATATTGCTTTTGCAATAGAAATCTCAAGGAGTAACCTACATTTTGCTCTTCACTATTCAAGCTACCCACTAGGTTAAAAGTAAAATGCTGCTGGAAAGCAATTCACCTACACAGCAGCAGCCGGATGAAAACATCAAACTGCACTGGACTGGTGCTTCAGCGTGAAGATTGCTCATTGTAATTGTCATGTCTGCTCATGAAATGCCTCACTGAAACCTAAAAGTTGGGAGTATATGCGGCTTGACTTCACAAGATACTAACTTTTGTATGTTCTTTTTTACTTTTCCACGTGGAGCACTGATATTTTACAAATATTTTATTTGAATTCATTTACAAATGTATTTTCAAATATATGTTTTATTTAAATAAGGGAATAAAGCTAGGAATTGTCCTCCAGCCACAAAACAAAGTCATCCAACAGCGTACAATTTTTAGGCCCATTTCACAGTTTTTGCTTATGTTTTTAGGTTGCCCACTAAACAGCTTGGGCGGGGTAGCTTGTGCAAGCACACACATGTACACCCTGTATGAACTCGCATGCACACACACACTTGCCAATTCATCAACTCATGCTTTCTGTGTCTAAGCCAACAGTAGGATGGAGCTGGGCAGAGCAGCTATTGTGTCCCTGGTAGAATTAACTATTGATTTTCTCCTCAGCATTATCAATGCTGTTCTGACAACAAAACAGCGAGGAAACACTAACACACATGGGCGTACACACACACACACACACACACACATGCACAGACTCAGATATTGTACAGTGCGAGACATGCTTTGTAGGAGGCAGCAAAGCCCCACAGGGAAAAGCACAAGTCAAATATGAACACGCTACTGTAATAAGCACACACCAACAAATACGCAAACAATGATGCATGCAAATAATCAAACATTCAAAACAAACTGAACCGAATGTTTTGAGATCCTTCACACATGCATTAGGATAAACACGGCCCCATGAAACATTAGACCGTCTCACAGAACGTAACCTTTGTGAACATCCACTGTTCTCAAATAGGATGCAGAGCTTTAATTACCATTAGTACCACCACCATGGTCAATGTCAATTATCCTCAACCGGTCACCATTTGTGTATTCAAAATGGAGATAACGAACCCCTTTTTCTTTTTGCAGTAAAGAGACAGGCGCCATTGAACTTGTCGCATTCCCCAACACGGGTTTGCTTCACCCTTTCACTAAAATGACGAAAAAACACGTCAAAACATTTTCTCTCAAAAAACCTCTAAAAGCTTCAGTGCCACTTATGCTTGGAAAGAGCAGCATCCCCTCTCCTTTTTGTGTATCATGCCATGAAGTAATCGATTAGACTTGCCACCAAAACTAAACAAACGCATGTAAAATGTACACTTAGGAGCTGACAATCATCTGGATAATGAGTGATTGGTTTGTTCACAGCACTTGTACCAATGTCTCAAATGTAATGTGATTTAGCTCTATCGTAAAGTGAATAAAGTATATTTTTAGTGCACACTTTATTCATATTTTTAAATTAGCAAGTATCATTTCGCTGCAAGCCTGCGTCCTGACCTACTTCTGCCCCACACCGTGACAAGTGTCAAGAAAAAAACAAACACAGAATCCCTCTCTCTTTTTTTCTGCTCCAGCTTCGTGTCTTTCTTATTGACAGGAAGGATACAGCACCGTTCCAACTTAGCACTTGGCTAATTTTAGCTCCCAGAGAATTTCTCTAAAGTACACACACACACACACACACACACCTGTTGGTGTTCATGTCATCTGCGTCTTTGGCACAATGTCATTGACTAATTCTTGGCTGCCTTGAAGCTGATGACAACTTCACAAACACGGCCTGACAGAACGCTACGAACATTCTCAAACATACGAGTGCTGTAATGAGACTAATCTCTCATATCAAATCTGCCAAAGTAAGATGACACTTAGTGTAAGCAGACATACATGTAAACCAAGTGCCCAGGTTGAGTGTATTGAGTAAAAACATAAAAATAAGACCCATTTCTGGTGGGAAGCCTGATGAAGGATGAGAAATTCAATCAATCAAAAATGTGTCACAACTAAAACCACACAGGTACTCCGCTATGCTATAGTTCCCTTTATTTTAGTTTATATAGAATCAGATTTCAGACTCAATGTTCAAAAAAGGTGCAGCCAACAGGCAGATCATATTGATTTGGGGATTTGTTGGCGATATTAGAATAGGATTTTTAATTCCTGCATTGAACTGAATTTGAGTCCGCCTGCAGGTGGGAGATCAACCATCTGGTGACCTGGTGCTGACAAACTTGGAGCTCAACGCTCTAAAGACATTGGAGATGGTCGTGGATTTCCGGAAGAACGCAGCCCCACCCGCCGCCATCACCCTGTGTGACTCCCCCATCAACGCTGTAGAGTCCTTCAGCTCCCTGGGCTCCACCCCCAAGCTCCATCACCAAGAAGGCTCAGCAGAGGATGTTCTTCCTGAGGCAGTTGAAGAAGTTCAACCTGCCAAAGACCATGATGGTGAACTTCTGCCATCATTGAGTTCATCCTCTGCTCCTCCATCAGCAGCTGGTACGCTGCAGCCACGGCCGAGGACAAGGGCAGGCTGCAGCGCATCATCCGCTCCACTGAGAGGGTGATTGCTGTTATCTGCCTTCCCTCCATGACTTGTTCGCCTCCAGGGCAATGAGGCGGGCAAGAAAGATTGTAGCCAACCGCTCTCACCGTTGACACAAACTGTTCGAGTCCCTTTCCTCTAGCAGGAGGCTGCGGTCCATCAGGACCAAGACCTCACGTCACAAAAACAGTTTCTTCCCATCTGCAGTTGGGCTAATCAATAAAGCCCGAGACCTCCACTGAATCAGACACTTTCCCAGGAAAATATCTTACCGTTACTTGGCAATAAACAGTTTCTGATTCTGATTCAGATTCAGATTATATTTCTGCTCTCTTGTATGGCTTTTTTTACTTGAGTAAAGGATCTGAATACTTATTTCGCCATGTACGTATATAGCCTGAATGGGACTGTGGGAGTAACAAATAAGTGTGTAATGTTTGTCTGTATTTATTCCAACCACTCAGCACTTGTCTATCCACAATCTGCATTCATCTGCATGTTTTAACGGACTACATATCATTTTGCCTTGTAGTCCTAACTCATTATTACAGCACAGAGCCAACTAGACTAAACTCGTGTGCATCCTTGTAATTTTCCAGATTTCTTTTCTCCTGTCCTTCCTTCGCTCCTTCCCTCCTTCCCTTTCCTCTTATTTTTAAGGAAGCATGCATTAAATTCACAGATTTTGGGTTCAAGCCAGAAAACTTTAGAGCGCTTTCCCTCTGGTGTATTCCTCTAAATCCATTTAGCTAAGCTCGGCTGCTTTCACATTAACATAGCAGACTGAGATCAACACATTTTAGAAATATTATGACATCGGGATAAATTCACTCCATAAAGATGTTGATTTCTCTGATGGGCAGAAAAACCTACTCTGGGTTCACATCACATTCACTGCGATACCTCTGGTGACTTCACATTACATTCGGCCTGGCTTGGTTAAATCCACATTACCATAGACGTATAAACACATCTGTAGTTGATCTGAGGAGACCTTTTATCTAAAAATTAACTTTTTTTTTACATTTTCAGCTTAGATCCTCGCAAAGAAAACTTATTTTACAGGATAAGGCTTCACATTTGAGAATGCCGAAATCCAATAAACATAATCAATACATTTTCCTGAAATGTTTTATTTTTTAAGCATACTGCATGTATGAGGTTTCTGCAGGACAGCGATATTATGAATAAGTCACATATCTTAGTTTGTTTACAATCCTTGTCTGGATTCATTCCACACTGGTGTCTCTAGTGAGTTTACTTCATATCCATTCATGCAAATGAGGCTGGTAACATTCACATTAATCACACATAACATCAACAAGTCAACTATTCTGGCAACTTCTCAGAACTATAGAAATATCCAGGCACACATTCTTGACATATTAGTATCTCTTATCGATATAGTTGGCGCCCGTGGTTTGCGATTTGGTGGTTGATTATTTTTGCAGGTTGGGCCGTGCAGAGGCTCTCATTAACATGCCGGTGCTGATAATAATAAAAACATACCCGCGGATCACTAAGAGATATAGTGTACGGATGTAGAGCCAACTCGCTTCAGTCCCATCTCTGTTGAGAGGCTCACATGTGGAGTACAGATTGGGCAAGATGTACAAATCAGGTATTTAATACGTTTCAACGTTCAAGACTTTTTCAGTCCCAATACCGATACCTGGACTTTGGGTATCAGCCAATACCGAGTCCCAATCCGATACCAGTGTTTAATTAAAAAGATGGATAACTCACTGTGTGGAAGAGGCTGGGATAATTATTTTGTGTGTAAGGCGATATCAACACTTAACTTATCCTAAATGTTTATCCTGCCATTTGAGTCAGTATGGCACCAATATGCCATATCAGTATTGGTATCGGTCCATCTTTAATGCTGGAGCATTAAAAACCCAAAACAAAACTCTCAACTACTTTCACATTTAGATTAAATATTGATAGAACATGATTGGTGCACAAACATGTGCATCATTACATTTTCCCAACTGAGCCCTGCCAACTTTAAAACCTAGGAGAAGAGCACAGACAACAAGAATACAGAATATCTCTCTTGTAAACTAACCCAAAAACCAGGAGGGAATGTTGTGTTCCATCCATCTCCTCAAAACCAGCATATAAAAAACCTTTTAATTCTGAGGTTTCTACAGCTTCATTTCCACTCAACGTCCTGTTGTTTGTGTGTCCCTCACTACTCCATCCTGCCTCTTCAACCTCCTCCTCCTCCTCCTCCTCCTCCTCCTCCCTCTCTCGTGCCCTCTGGACCTTTCGTCTACCTGCTTCACCCATCCTTTCTCTAACATCGATGTCTCCTGCGACGCCTAATAACTTTTCAACACACCCTCCTTCCTCTCTCCTCTCCATTTCAGCCCTCCTCCTCCTCCTCTTCTCTTTCCGATTATCTCCTGGCGTCTCTGAGCTCTGTCGCTGATAGAGAGCACGCCTGGCTGACACGCCTGGTAATGACGCTCCTAATGCAGATGGCCTCTCCTGCCCTCTTCCACTCACTTTCTCTCTCTCATACACACACATACACACACACACACACACACACACACACACACACACACACACACACACACACACACACACACAAAGAGTATACTAGAAACACACATCCTGATGGCAGCCTACCCCTCTCCCCTCCTCCACTCAGCAGGAGGTCTAAAGCCCTCCTGGGTTAAACAGTAGCTAGAGATGTTCTAAAGAGGATAAGGAGAAAAAAGCATGGCGAACACTAAATTTGTCTCATTTTTCGAGCCACAGTCACCGACGCCAAAAAAACCTTGCTCTTTAGACACGCACCTGCAAACCAACCCTGCACACACTCACATGTTCAAACAGCTTACCAACCATCTTCATGTATTCTCCATAATTATTGTAATAAGTGGGACAATTTGACTAATAATAGGAATCTGTTTTTTCGCATGAATATTTTGACTCTCTTCCTGCACCATGCTATATTGATTTTGCCCCAGCTGTCAATCCCGTCTCCGCTGAGGGCATTGTTGCTCATTTTTCATTGTTGACTATGTCACGGCCCTAACCCACAAAAAGCACTGAATTAATCTCTCACAGTCTCACAAATACACAAAGTAAAAGAGCAGCAGCTCCTCTCAAGTGCAATTCATGACTTCATTCGATCTTTAAAAAGACTGGTTCACCTAAATGACAAACACAGAATATTTTCTCACTTAACCCTGAGGGCATCCAGGCATGCAGATGGATGTTGTTGTATTTATCTGGGTTTTGAGAGATTTCTGCCTGCACAGCCAAGAAGTGGATATGAACTGAATTTAGTTTGTGGTGCTTCAAAACATTGAAAATAGCATTTTTATAAATTCTAAAGTGATGTGATGTGTCCAGAGACCGCATCCCCGTTCCTCTGAATAATCCACAGAACACGAGGTGAACAACATTAGAAAATAGTTCCACATATCACGGTTGTCCAGAGAAGCACAGTCACTGTAAATAAGTGTTGCTGTTGCATTTTTCAATGCAATACTCAACACTTTGAACACCATTTACAAAATTCCCTTCACCTTCATTGTATAGGGGTGGTGGTGAGAAACTCAAACATGGATAATTTATCCGTGTGGCTAAATCCTTACAAAAGATTTAAAGAGAAAAAAATGAATGTGTTTTCATAATTTGGGTGAATGACCTTCAAGTCATGTTGTGATTGATTGGCAGCTTCCTTAGAGGAATACACTGAGGGCAGCCAGTCGGTCAGTTAACCAACACCAATAGAAACACAATATACTTTTAAAATGAAATGACAATCTGAACTTTGTCTCATTTGGAAAGTGACCCCTGGCCAAATTGCACAAAATCCAAAACCAATATGGCACACTGTCAAATAAAAACGCTGAGAATAGATCACTTTCTCTCTTCTTTTACAAACTGAATCTTCTAAATTATCTTAAAAATGGAACAGAGACACTTGGCCTATTCAGTAGCCTACATATGATTGGCTTTGGAAACGCTGTTCTCGTCACTTTCCCGCCAGTAAAGCCCCATTTTAGTGCAGTAAAAAGTGTACAGTCCTCATTATGAGTGACTGGAACTGTGAGAAAAGTTGAAAACATTTGGGGTGGACACAACTTTGGAGACCAGATGACATCTGGAGCACAATGATGAGCTCTGTAAAGGGCAATCCAGATGACACATATCTGTGTTATGTTTGTACATACTTGAGATCAAGGTCTAACACATTGACTTGATTTATGAGTCTGAAAATAACAAACAAATCCAAGCAACACTTCTGGCCACTGATGATTTACACTGTTTCTCAAAGTCCTCAGGTCACAAACAACGGTCCGCTTACAAGCATCTGTCTCTCTTTGTGTGTTCGCTCTTGTGTGTTTGTTTTGATTGGGGTCAACACGGTTTGTCATTGAAGGGGTTTCCCATATTATTTGCCCTTTTGTGTCAACGATAAACAACAGTAAAGAAACCCAACAGGAAAGAGGTTGCGTGTTCTTGGTGAGGACGCGTAACAGTGTCCTTCGTGACTATTTCCGCCTCAGCTAGCTCAAACGTGGAGCTAGCCGTTGACTAATTAGCTTATTAAGGGTAATGAGCAGCGGCCCCGAGGGCGTGACCTCGAGCTCTGCGCTAAATTACTCTCGCGGTGCCGAGTATTGGCGTATTGATCCCGAGTCCTATCGATCCGTGACTTATCAGTTCTCGTGAGGACTCACCTCTCTGCTGGCCATAGCTGCATTGCCATAGCAACGCGGTCAGAAGCACGAGCCGGAGTCGCTTCATGTCGTCTTGAGTTTTGATATCGTAGCGCGCGCGCTGCGGAGTCCTCTCGCGCAGCTCGTGTTGCGTTTAGTGTCAGAGGAAAGTTTCACAGAAGTTGACCCAAACTCTCTCTCTCTCTCTCTCTCTCTCTCTCTCTCTCTCTCTCTCTCTCTCCACTCCTCCTCTTGCTCTCAGTTGTTCTGATAGATAGATAGATAGATAGATAGATAGATAGATAGATAGATAGATAGATAGATACTATACATAGATGATTACTATACCACAATTGCAAATACTCAATTACAAGTAAACGCCCTTAATTCATCACTTTTCTCCACTACAAACCTTAACAAAAGAGTTATTGTTATGATATTATCAAATTATTATTTCTGATGCAATAGAGTTTGGTCATTTTTATGTTTTAGCTGGTTGAGAGTTTTTATCTTAACTCGGCCAGTTTAATAATCTGTTGGATATAGTTTTTATTACCTGATCCGGTGTTTTGTATGTCCAATATTATTATTACAAAGTTATTATTAGCCTAACTATATCCGTCAAATACATGTAAAATGGATATAATATACAACATTTGCCTTTGAAATGTAATGGAGTAAAGGTATATGGTCGCATAATCATCTTAAATGTTTTTAAACTTCACATCTTGGGGCTTTTTTTTTATGGCAACCCTGAATTTGTGTAATCAGATTACGTTTTACGCTGAGCCTTTAAGCTGTATTGTAAGTGAACTTTCCACAGCTGAAAAACAAACAAACTGTGAACTCTTTGAGCATGAGGCAGATTCTAAACCCATAAATCCGTAAAGGGGTTTAAAGCTACTGTACATCAGTCTTCTGCAGAACTTTTGGAAATAAAAGCTTTAAACTCAAAGCAAATGAACTGTTGCATCAGCACAGCTTTGGCTATACCACAAACAAAGAGAAGGCAAAAGAAAAGAGTTGAAAAGCAGTGAATGGACGGAACACTTCAGAAGTGAAGAGTTGGACAGAAGTTTTGGCGTAGTTGTGTCCAGTGAGTTACACAACTGTTCTGTGGCTCCTCCTGCTGCCCTGCTCAACTCACCACAGTCAGGGGCCAAACTGGAGCACCAACAATCATTAAAGCACAGCCAAAGGTGCATACAGAGTCCTAAAGTATTGTGTTCTTAATTGAAGCTTCCTAAAAAGTTTCTAAAGTGGAACAACCAAGCTGAAGTAGATTTTTAATGACGATGCAAAGGTTGCTGATTAATGACACAGATAGCACAGTTAGTAATTATCAAAACAGAACCGTTACGCCTGTAGGTTAACATTTTAATTACAGCAGTGTTATTGTATCATGTGAGTTTATATTTATATCAACATGTAAAGGTGGATATATTTTTATTCTGCAAAAAGTGAAAAGTGAAGTTTTGCCCTCCACTTAGTCCCAGACTTCTATGTGAAGGCCACTTAGCTGTTTACTCCACTGTTGGAAACACCAGCATATTATAATGTTACAGCTCACCAACTTGTCAATCACTTCACACACCTGTGCATGTGTGTAGTTATGCAAGTGCGCTCGTGCAGTTGTGTGTGCGTGTGTGTGTGTGTGTGTGTGTGTGTGTGTGTGTGTGTGTGTGTGTGTGTGAGTGTGAGTTTGTGTGAGATGCTGTTGTTTGTACAGTTTCTTTACAGGCAGACATTGTGAGTGTGTGTGTCTGGTGGTACTTTGTGTATGAGTATGTGTATGTTTTAGTGAAGCTCCCCCAGACCCTGAGACCTCCAGAGAAAGGGAGGCTGACTCTGCACACAGTGGGGCTGAAGATGGGCTCTCTTCGCTGGGCTCGGAGCTCTGGGCAGCCCTGGAGTGCTGCTGGGTCACTGTGGGGCTGGGCAGCGTCAAGACTGCATCTGGACTGGACATCAAAGTGAGTCACATTCATACATTACAATTATTGATCTTAATCTAAATGTACATCTGAATATAATAGGTGCATTATCATCAACAAAGCTGTTTTGTGTTTTTAGCATAATATATTAAACTTCAGTCATGTCAAATATCTGTCAAGATTATAGATAAGCAGAAATGTTTAAATGTTTTTTGGGGGTTAATCATAAATATATACCTGTTCTAATATAAAACACTATGCATTTACATACGCATAAATAGATAAGTGAATTGTATTTATATAGCTCTTTTCAAGAGTGGGAGTGACAAGGTGCTTTACAAGTCAAAAAGAACCTATTTGGTGTTCTTTTTATATATTAATATTGTTCTTAATATATAATCTATTGTTCTTTTTCATTAAATTAATCTACTCCAGTAAATTACCCCAGCATAGTAAAATGTTTTTAATAGTTTGATGTGGTCTGTCAAGTGCATTATGTCATTTTGCATGAGAAGGAATGGCCATTGAGAGCTTCAGTAATTTTTTTAACTGGCCAAATGCTCACACAAGTTGGTCTCCCTATCGGAGTAAAAATATGGTGGATTAAAGTAGCCGAGGGCACAGAGATCAACTCAAAATCTAATAGAGTGGTTTTGATCAGCAGGTTATTTCAGGAGGATGAAGAGATGCTGATTCTGACCCACAGTGATGAGTTGAACAGAACCTATGGCGAGGACATCACAAACCAAAATAACACAAATACAACCTCATTTAGAAGAAACGTCCAGTCTGAGCAAGATAATCCCAGTGTCCCAGAATTCACCAGCGCCGTACTGCAGGAGAGCCCAGTTTTTAAAGAAACCAGAGCTACTGTAATCTCCACTGGACCCAGAACCATCACCATAACTTCAGCGGTTTCCACTGTAGACTCCTTCCGGTTAAAAAACACCAACGGTTATGGCAAAGGAGGAAGATCCTCGGAGATGGACGCTGACAAGATGGGAAGCAACAGTGAGGAGAACCAGAGCTTCAACCAGAGCCAAGAGAACGAGATTGGATCCTGCAGGACGTTTAGAGGGAATATACAGAAAGAGAGACTTTCTGAGGATGGAAAGGAGGAAAACGAAGGAGAGGAAACTGTGGCGGGGACTTCTCAGTTCTGTACCAGCCTGGATGAAGAGAGGAGG
Organism: Taurulus bubalis; assembly: GCF_910589615.1. NCBI lineage: Eukaryota > Metazoa > Chordata > Actinopteri > Perciformes > Cottidae > Taurulus > Taurulus bubalis. The sequence continues at coordinate 30,553,851 of NC_136591.1, read as the reverse complement.
ATGAGGAGGATGAGTTTGGCTAATTCAGTTCAGAGCCCCAATACCGGCCACAGAAGTGTGAATCCCACTCTCACCATCACCGCCTGGGAGGCTGGCTGGAATGTCACAAATGCTATACAGGTAGACTGATTCAGAATTAGGCATGGTCAGAAATCATTTCCATACAGAGGAAAAAAATACATTGCAATATAGATATGGTGACTTTCCTATTTTAACCCATTACAATGTTGTGGTTCTTCTCATTATTTTATCGTATTAACACCAGTTTAGTTTATCAATTCAGATTACTGTAAATCATTGTCGAACTCCGTTGTTTATTTTAGACTTATTGTTGAGACGAAACGGTGGAACTCTCACGTTTTTCCATTTTTCAAGTTCATTTCAGTTCATCATCAGATCAGCTCACTTGACTTTGCCTAAAAAACAGCAAGTCCCATAATGCACCACCAGCAGGCTAGTGCTGGCTGCTCAATATGTTTTCTTACTTCCCAGGCAGCTGTATCATGTAACTACTGGGATCCCTCTTTGATCCCATTCACTGTTTCCTTAAACGACAATAACCCCAAATTCCTCCCAATATGCACTATATGTGGGGGAAAACATCCAACACTCAGTCACAGAAGACGTAAGCCTCTGCCAAATCAATGTACTGTAATGAAGAATGACACAAAGCCTAATCCATTACAATGAATAATATGTGTTATTTAAAGTTATTTAATTATTGAGAAGCAACCCAGTTGTGAAGCCCAATTGTTCCTCGTTTCTAATTTTGTGTTGGCTGCTGAGTTTGATTTTCTGATAACATAACCCATGTGTACTGCAGCTGCAAACTTGGTATTCATTATTTGGTTGCTTCAATTTCAGCATCTCGTTCCTTGTTTTTATCAAAAACGTTATTTCTCTCGCTTGCAAAATGCAAATGTCAATGTAAAGGCCCACCGTTTAGGCAGCGAGCTGCACAGTACATTCAAAAACCATTAAGCATGCAGACTATTTGATTTGTCATTATTTAAATACGTATACCAACACATGATATTTAGTAGATAAACAAGTATTTTATGTGCTTGGTTTATTGATGCTACTCTATCTTTCTGAGAGCCTGATGTTTTTCTGTTTTAATTAGAGACCAGATTTATTCCGTATTGCTGGTCTGAATTCCCCATTCAAATCCATGATTCGTTAACTTGTGTAAACTCAGTGCTTAGATATATTTGAATTAATTTGTTCCTGAAACACTTCTGTGAATTGAATAGTTTCTGTTTGACGTTTTTTTAACTGCAGCAACTGCAGTTGTTGTTGTTGTTTCTTTGGGGGTGGGGTGGCGGGCTGAAACAGTATGGGCTTGTTTCAGGGGTTGGTTCATGTTTTGTAGGTTATTCATTACCTCCAGCTCAATGTAATCAGGAACCTGAACCAAATGGATTGCTTAGTAATCCATTTGGTTGAGGTCACAGAAAGGTTAAGTTGAAGTGACTACTGGATGACTAACAAAGCAAAAAGGAGTCTTTTTTTTTTAAAGGTGGTGATTCACTGAATGCTTGAAAATCTCAGATGTTGATGAATGACCACGGAGTAACAATAACAGACACATAATGTATCTGATGTACAAACATCAGAGCCATGATGACAGCTCCATTTGTTAAGAGACTAACAGGTGTCTTATGAATGGGGGGAAAAGAACATCAGTGTTATCTCCTATCAAGGCTAAAAAGAGAAGAATATATTTTCTGGTGGTTGTATATTGATGCCAACATAACTATGTGATATGAATGTCTGCCAGCTTAATAAAGTTTTTATTAGAGATTGAATCTGCTGCCAAAAATTCATAAAAACAGCTCCAGCTCTCAAGACTTGGGAATATAATGAAACTCAGTTTTAATTCCGACCTGACTGTTAATGAGACAGATCCTATTTGTGTGGCTTCATGGCAGATGAGAGACATGGCCCTTTTGTTTCTGATGCTGACAATTTAACTGCCTGTGATTGTCTGCTTTTGAGCCTCATCTTACTTTAAACTGGTTTGGAAATTGTAAATAGGTTTTTTCAAATCCAAACACAGGCCACAGGGAAATGTGAAGTGTTCAGATTTTGCTTTTGGGAAGATTGCAGTCAAAAGTTATTTGGTTCATCATGCTGCCAAATACATCCCAAGACCCTGCGAAAAAAGTGAGGCTGGATAAATGCTAGTTGTAGAAAAAAAAGAAGCAGAATCTGGGTTGATCCGCAACAGTCTGGTAGCTGCCGAAGGCCCTGCTGGAGTCTGGGCTGAAGGACTTTCTGGTGAACGTGCATGAACCTGATTTAGCCGGAATTGGTCCACGTGGCTTCGATGAAAAGCATTAATTTTAAGAATCAAAATACATAAAAGCCAATCGTCTCGCTGATGGTCTTGTTTACTTATGTAGGTCATAGAGGCATCAGTATTAGATTGAGTACCTCACAGTAACTTTAAAAGTCAAACCTGTTTCTGCTCACGTCTGCCCCACCTCATCCCCTCGTGGTGCAGGGAAATACATTTCTCTATCACTTTTTTTGTGCACAGGGCATGTGTTTGCATAAAACATTGTGCATGACCTGAGGAGCAGCGGTTGAAATCTTGCACCTGGGGTGTCCCGACAGGAGCAGTTAATGTGCAATAATCTTCTACTTTTTTCAGCATGTCTCCCTGAGGTATCCTTGCTGCTGTGTGGTCAATATTGATTATTTAGTTTAAGGTATATGGGGTATATGGTGCATTGGGTGACAGTTTATTGCAGGATAAATCTAAATCTCCGTCTCCCTCAGAGCCAATCAGGAATTTTCTTTCCTCCCTCATCGTACCCAAAGCTCCATCCGCATATGCGTAGCAGACACAAAATAGGAACTTGAAAGAGAGAGAATGTGTGCTTGTCTGTTTATGGGTGCACAGTGTGTGTTACTGTTCGTGTCTGAGCCTCCACAACTCCGTCAGTGAGTCTGTGTAGCTCCATGTAGCAACATTGAAAAAGCAGCAGCTCCATCAAAGTAGTCTCCTTGGATCTCCCCTCATCCTCTTCCTCCTTCAACCTCCTGCTCTCTAGGCGTGACATCCCACCTCTCCTTCCTCTATTCTCTGTTTCTGTCTCCCTTCCTCCTCGACCCTCTTCTCTTCTTGCGTCCCACCTCCATTTCTCCCCTCTCCCTGGCAGTCACTGAGGTTTTCCCTCGGTTGTGGGCCAAAGCTCGACTCTTCTCTTCCTTCTGCTCCTGCTGGTCTCCTGCATGCTCGAACTCTCCAGGCATCACGCCAAAGCTCTCCTCTCGCCTCCTAATCTTCCAGCCACTCTTTCCTCTTCAACGGTCTTCCTTAATCTCTCCTTTCCTCTTTTCTTGCAACAAAGTTTCTGAGTTCTCACATTTTAATGATTTTCAGTGAACATTTCTTATGGAAGTGAGTTCAAATGCATCCTGCAGTATATACAAATTGTTTGATTTAGAGGTATTCAATGTACTATATTATCTTTACCTTGACCTTCTTGTTCCTCAAACTTTGCATCACATTTCACCTGTTACATTTTTGGTTATTACTACTCACTTTCCTTACGCCTACCTATTTTTCATAATAATATATATATATATATATATATATATATATATATATATATATATATATATATATAAAAATATATAATTTTATATATGTTGTTATCCTTTTGTTTGTCTTAAAACTGTGACATATTGTTTGTACATTTCAAATGTTTTAAGACAATGAATTCAGTAATACATATTTCAGTTTCTGTACTGTTTGTATTTTTCTAATTCTTACTTTTCCTGTGGAACTTAATGGTAAATATGAAAATAAGTGTAGCGGATGAGAGAGTTTCTTTTAATCATCATCATTTTTGCTTTTGCTCTAACAGTATGACAGTATAGAGACAGGAAACAGGGATAAAGAGATCTAATGACTCAGCCAGGGCCGAACCAGAAATTGTTATGGCTACATGGCTATTTCTATTTTGAGGCACCTTTTTAAATGAAGGTCTCTTCTTATTTCTAATTCCCCTCACAATCCGACCCATCTATGCTCTTTCTTTCCACCTCTCTCATCTACCTCCAGGGGATCTTTGTGTTGGGTTTACCCTTTGCCCTGGTCCAGTCAGGTTATGTGGGACTTGTTCTGCTGGTTCTGTCCGCCTGGATCTGCAACCACACCGGGAGAATTCTGGTGGCCTGTCTGTATGAAGAGGTACAAAGGTGTGTCCATTGTATTCTATACATTTGGTGTCAATTGATATCTGCAATATCGATTTATGATTAGGTTACATACATTGTATTACGTAAAATAACTTTATTACTACTGTCTGCTTTTTTAAATTACTGATAGCAGCTATACTAAGCAATTTATTTAGCTTTGTGTGCTGGAGCACTTCTGGGCCGTACTTCCCCAAAAGCACTTGTCACTGTACTCAGTGGGATGTTTTTATTTGAAGTCATTGTTGGCTGAGTTTGAGTTTCTGCAGATGGTGCTCTCCACTCTGTATATTCAGCAATGGCGACTATCATTTCTGACAACAGATTCGTTCTTATATTTATTCCTTCTGTTCTATTCAGACTCCTCGGGGAATCTCACCCCAATCGTGGTTTGAACACGGAATAGAGAGCTCCTAAAGTCCAAATATACAAACATGTTATTCTGTTCATTCAGCAGTGGCGAGCAACCACTGCCACAGCTTAAAGATTTGGAAAAATATCCATTTGTGGTTTGAGTTTACTGTTGCCTCATTGATTTCAGAGTTTGTATTTTGAATATATGTAGCTGGCTGTAAAAAACATCTCATTTTGCTGACTTCAATCACTGGAACATTAGCCATAGCTCATAGTAGTTCAACGACAGCATGCTGTCGCTTTAAAAAAAGTGAGAATGGTCATAAACAATCCATCACAGTAAGACGGTGCTTGTATCTTTCAGTGGAGGCTCGGTGTCAATGGTCAGAGTCCGGCACAGCTACCAGGACATAGTGGAAGCCGGCTGCAGAGGACTGTGGCCCAACGGGCCTGCACTGGGGGGGTGGATGATTAATGTAGCTCAGGTAACACACACATACTTATAAACCAACGCTCACACATCCTCTATTTTGCAAGTCAGTCTGCACATAAATTGGGTCTTGAAATGTTTCTTACAACAGAATACTTAAAGATGAAGTATTCATTATTCAAGATGTAGAATAGATGAAAAGAAATGTCCTTATTTTCCCACAATAGACAGTAAATACATGAAGTAAACATCTGGTTTCTTCTTTTACTTCAGGTCATTGAGCTGTTGATGACCTGCACCCTGTATCTGGTCGTCTCCACCAGTCTGTTGTCTGACTGTCTCTCAGGGATGGCTGTTCCAAGACCAGTGTGTTCTCTGGCGTCTCTGGTGTTCCTGCTGCCTTGCCTGCTGCTGACTGATTTCAGACCAGTCTCCACCCTCAGCCTGCTGTGCTCCCTGGCACACATAGTGATCAGGTGATTGAATAGGAGACTCATCAGGTTTGTGCTGACAGAGCAGTAAACTTGTGCACGCCGTCAGATGATCGGCATCAGCTCACAAACTCACCAATCCTATTGAATCAAGGCGGTCGTCATAATCTGCTCTCATTTACAGCCTTGTGATGCTTTTGCAGCTGCTGCTGGTTATGCTGTCTGCTCCCACCTGCTTCACTGATGTAACTGGTTGTTTGATTTGTTTCTCATGCCAGGTGTCTTGGAAGATGGAACTTTGGTTTATATTCCGTGTGCATACACACATTTCTCCTCATTTATTTCCCTTACAATTCAAGGCTTAAGTAGGGAGAACAACATTTTATCTTGACCTTTATATTTTTTTAATTGGGAATTACCCTCTGGAGCAGACGTTAAGTAATCAAGTAAAAATAACCATTTGTTGCATACACATACTGGTAAATAATAAACACAACATTGAACTTGTTTTGTAAAAGATATCTGAAAACTATAAGAATGTGTTTACGTCAGTCATTGCAGTGTCTTTTTATTGGTCTTGTCTTGTGTGCTTTTTTGGTTAGATATAAAAGGGATCCACATAATAATAGCTGAACATATACAGGGTTCTGATTATTAAAATTGCAATTACAGATTATGGACTATGTATCCTATTTTATTCAGAAAAAACACAACATCACTGTCCACTGAAAACCATGTATCTCTCCAAAACATCACCTTTACTGGGCTTTTCTGTGAACGAACGTGTTTATATGGTCTGTTTAGCTTAAAGGAGAAGGACAATCTTATTAAACCATACTGAACAATTAAGATTTTTTATCTGAAAATAAAAAATCCTTTGGACAGTGATAATAAAGTATTTTGGTAATGTGATTCAAATTCTCAGACCCTTTATTAATTTTTGCTTTTGTTTTATGTTTGTGTCTTTTCTTTTGTTCCTTATGTGCTGTACAGTGATGTAGCTCAGTGGTAGAGTGCATGCTTTGCATGTATGAGACCCTGGGTTCAATCCCTGGTATCGCGGCTGTAACTCATGGGAGAGAGCAGTCCCTCTGAAACCACAAGGTCGCTGGCTCGATCCCTGGTTGAACTGGCTGCTCCCCACGTCGGAGTGCCCCTGAGCAAGACCCTGAACATTTACCAGTTCCGTGGGTGCCTCATGGCGGCACACCTTTCTGCACTAATGTTCATACATATTAGTTAAATGTTAATGCTCATGCTTAGTTTCTATGTTCTACATTGTTGTCCTTAATGTCTTTTTTATATTCTCTTGTTTATTTGTATATAATATGTACATAGGTACGAAGAGAGCAAAGTGTAACCGGAGTCAAAAGTCCATGTCTGTGTACACACACATGGCCAATAAAGCTGATTCTGAATCAGAAAATGCAGAGACCAATTTCCCCGAGGCGATTAATAAAGGATCATTTCATTCATTTCATTAATTGTATTTTATTTTCTATGATATTTATATTCCTTAAATCGTTTTTCTCGTCTGGCTTTCGCCAGAAAGCTCTTACTGGACCGTCCTGGACAAATAAATGTTGAATGAATAAATAAATGAAAGGATTATCATTCTATTATTTTTAGATGCTTTTTAGATGAGCATTATTTCTCATCTTCTCTCATTTTGTCTCCCTGACCCTCTTTCAGCCTGTTGGTCATGGTGTACTGTCTGAGTCGAGCCAGCAGCTGGTCTTGGTCCAGTCTGTCTCTGTCTGTGGACCCGCAGGACTTCCTCGTGTCCGTGGGTGTCATCATCTTCTCTTACACCTCTCAGATCTTCCTCCCTCCTCTAGAGGGCAGTATGGAAGACAGAGGGCAGTTTAACGCCATGCTGGGATGGACTCATGGAGCCGCCTGCATCATGAAAACTCTGTTTTCTTTACTGGTTAGTGACATTGTGTTACACAGCAAATGTTCTTGTACTTTCAATAACATTATTTGAGTTGATACATTTGCTTGTATGAGTTTGTGATGCCTCTAACGGGACTGAAACAAATGTTTTGTGAGGATAAATATACTGACACATGCATAGTATATATAGTGAAATATATATAGTGCAGTTTTATTTTAATTTGTCGATCGCCAAATATCCAAAAGCCGTGGAGACAAAAAATAAATGTACACTTGGCTGGACATCTGGCCGACAACAGCAGGTCTAATCAAGCGATGGAAGAAGGGAATGACAAATGGAGTGATTAATTGACTGATTGCATTGATTGTTTACCTCCTCCATTAGGCCGTGCTGACCTGGGGGCCAGAGACCAGTGAGGTCATCACAGACAACCTGCCCTCTGACCTTCGACCTCTTGTCAACCTGAGTCTGCTGGCCAAAGCCCTGCTGTCCTACCCTCTGCCGTTCTACTCTGCTGCTGAAATACTACAAACCTGTCTGCTTGGAGGTGAACACTACTGACCGGCCTATTTAATTTCAAACCACTGACCTTGCCCAAATTATTGGAAGAAATATTATAAATATAAAAATACTATTTATTCAAGTGTGTTCCCACGAGGTTAAGACTGACTGTGGATCTATATTTTATATGTAAAATTGGCTGATATGTAGATAACACATGGCCCAAGGAAACTGTAATTTCCTTTACACATTTCTAAATACTCTAAAGCATCAGGAGCCTGAAGAAGCAGGCCTGAGGCTGGAGTTTCCCTGGATGGTTAATAAAAATAGCATTGAAGAACGTTATTTAGTGACATTTATACGCTCTCCCATGCTAACCAGTTAACTTTGAGCATAACATTTAGAGGTCATCTGTGTTTAGCTGTGGTTAGACGGAGCAGCGTCCAGGTGGGAATCTCTGCAGGTGTTTCAGTGTGAAGAATGCTGGTACAGAGCGTGACAGCCTAGTTGGCTCTCAATATTAGTTTGTTTAGCGCACAGATCACCACTTATGTTACTTATTGGCTTCCACCCTCAAGCCTCACCCTTACAGATGATCAAAATATGCAACTTGTAATTAAAAAAAACAAGCAAATATCAAATGCTATTTATTTTAATTTGAGAGCTAAGGGTTCGGAGAAACTAATGTTTTCACTGTCAACGCATTTCTCAACCTGGCTGAACTTTACTTGCTGATTGACTGTCAACAATCATGAAGTCATCACATTACTTTATTCGTGGTGTGGTGTGGTTTAGTTTAATGATGAATATTTTTGCTTGGCAAATGCAAAGGTTATTTAAAGCTTCTCAGTCCTCCACAGGTTTTATTTAGAACACAATTGTCAATTCATACTGTAAATAATGTCACTAACTTGATTCTTGTACGATCTCATTAAAACGTTGTCCTCCTGTAAATAACGCACTATATGATTTTAAAGTAGGTGGCTGATGATGCCTCTATATAGAAGCAACTTGGAAACAATGAGTCAGAATAGAACAACCCATAAACAAAAGTTGCTTTGCAGGTGCAACACTTGTACAAATTGCCACCAAACGCAACTTCTCTGCTTTGATCTTTCGACAGACGTCTCATCCCACTCCAAACATGGAGGTCGAGGTGTGTCTCGTACGGCCCTGTTGGTCCGCACCACCTTGCTGATGACATCATACCTACTGGCCCTGCTAGTCCCCAGGTTCTCCCTGTTGATGGGTTTGACAGGCAGTGTGACCGGGGCGGCCATGACACTCATACTGCCGTGCCTTTTTCACCTGAGACTGCAGTGGGGCCGCCTCACTGTGGAGGAGCGGCTGATAGATGTGTGCATACTGAGTCTAGGAGTCATTTGTAGTGTGTCCGGTGTGATCTGTTCAGTGAAAAGACTGGTGGGAGGATGATGTAGGATGATGGATAGATGAATGCACAGATGGACAGACAGGCGGATGGATCGGTGGGCAAATTTATTGTGTTAGAAAACTGTATCAGCGCATGATATCTCTGGTCATTGAAGCAGCATTTCATATTAACTCTGGTTCAAATAACTAAGTGTAATGACAAAGGGGTCAAAAGCGTCAAATCTACTGAGAATTATTATCCACTCTGCAGTTCCCCTCACAGACCTTTGAAGTGTCTTCCAGCTCATGTTTTTGGTTTGTGGTCCACAACTTCACTATATCGGTTCAACATCAGTGTCATCTTCAGCCACAGCAGGCAGGCAGCTGTTCTCAGCAAAAAAATGACACTAAGTTAGCAAAGCCTGTTAAATGAGTTTGCACATTTCTGTTGCCTCCAAGTGGCCAAAATAATCCATTATTGCAGCTTAAAACATTCTTATTAAATAGTCTTAAGGTCTGTTTACAAGTTCAAATTCTTAAATATTACTTTTCTGAACATTTTGGATGTAGATATGAGTAGAGTATGTATTATATTTGCAAGAATTTGATTGTTTTGTGCTTTGACCGTACAGTAGGTGAGAACATCCTGCCGATACATTATTTTAAAGATTTAACATGAAAAAAAACAAGAATTTAACGGTTAAACAGTAAATTCAAAGTGATAATCTGTGTGTCTGGTCGGGGGAAAAGGAGTTGTTATGTTATTATCTATCTGCATAAAGTCCGAAAGTTTAACAACAAAGTAGTATGCTAGTCAAAGTATGTTCTGTTGCAATATATGGAAAGTAAAATCCTCAAGTTACAGTAGTGAAATATGACACCGTGTCGACATGTGAAGTGAGTGATGAGAATAATGTTTCTTTAAGCTCCTTATAGATCCACCTGTCATCACCAGGGAGGTTTGTGGCATTCAATTAAACAAACCATCAAAACCTTTAAACCTTGATTTCTACGCTGATTTGTTTGTGAGAAGAAGTAAAAATAGATATAGTTTGTGTTTTTGTGATTGCATTGGACAGCAGAAGAAGGATTGTAGCAAAGTGTCAAGAAAGTCCACGGCTTTAGTTCAAGTAGGGCGTGGAGTTTCCTTACAGGATGAACTACAAAGCAACTAACTCTGTTTTAGAGGTTTTAGTGTAGATGAACCTTTTTGTTGTGCAGCATTATTGTATAAATGTTCTGTGATATTAATGTGTGAACCTTATCTTTGTTGTGATGAACTAATTAGCCTTCAGGAGAAATAAACATTAAATAGGATAACTTATCTTCTCCTTGGGCTGGAGAAAATCGAGTGGTGTTGTTTTATCTTGTGTCTGCATTTGTAATTGTTGGAACATGTATGGAATGAGTGTGTGTGTATAGGCGTGTGTGTGCTTGTGTGTCAGCGTGTGTGTAGGTGTGTGTTACTCATGTTGAGGGTAAGCATCATGTACGGCAACAAAAAAGGGAGCCTGCTGTGAATGTACTGCTTCGTTATTTACGAGCGTACACACTACATTAGCCACAACTGCACATACAGATGATGTCTGCAAGAAATGAATATAAGTCAATGTAATGTCCTCTAAAGGGATGGAAACACGACTCTCTCTCTCTCTCTCTGTGTGTGTGTGTGTGTGTGTGTGTGTGTGTGTGTGTGTGTGTGTGTGTGTGTGTGTGTGTGTGTGTGTGTGTGTGTGTCTTGGCAGGTGGGAGTAATCTTGGCTTTGGTTCGGCTTCTGTTTATGTGCCTCCAACGCACTGTGCAAGTGGGTTGATCCAAACTGTGAAAGAAAAGAAAAAGAACTACATAGGAGACTAAAAATTGTCTAATTTTTTATACTGTTAAAAAGATCTACTGAAAATGTGAGAAGTGAGAGGAAAGAAAAATGAGCTGGAAAAAGATAAGACCTGAAAGACACAGTTGAATTTAAGAAGGTCAACAGAAAGAGAAAGTTGTAGAGGAGAAATTAAAGTTTTCAGTTTTTTCTGTTGGTCTTTGATGTGACCATACGCTGTATTTTTGTCACTTTTCAGATATGCAAACACACGCAGACACACATGTATGCATTCATACCACTGTACTCACCGTTTCCATTGATAGTCCATAGAGACTCTGTCTAACTGTGACCAGATCTTGAGCACTGCACGTGACAGATATTAAGCACTTAATATGAAGTTACTAATTATAATACTAACTAACTTAATGTGCTGTTTGTTGCATTTTACCATCAATAAAACACCACCAGACTCAATATAAACTTCAATACAAACAAAAAAAGGCGACGTTTATATCAAAAGACATGATAAACATGTGATTTGTTAATTTAATACTGGGTAGTGATTATCATTGACTGTCATGTTGCCAGTGACGACAAAGACAAACACCCGGGTAATCCTCAAACTTGCTTCTTTTTTTTGTTAAGGTTAGTCTAACAGTCTATCTTCTCACGTTACAACCTCACACCACACTTGCACACACACACACACACACACACACACACACACACACACACACACACACACACACACACACACACACACACACATTGACAAAGTCTTGAAGTCAATACCTGTCACCTCACATATATTATTATTTGTATGTGTGTGTGTGCGTGTGAGTGTCAGTATCATATGGTGATGTGGCATGTACACTGCATGTCAGTCTGTCAGCTATCCATAACACCCCCCCCCCCCCCCCCCCCCTCTCCCCACACACACACACACACACACACACACACACACGCACACAAACACCTCAACATAGCTTTTGAAAGAACATGTCATGGTGGTTTCAGACATTGTATACCAGCTCAGCCCTCCTTCACACGGCTGCATAAGATGTTACTCAACTGAAGGTGAAAAGATGTCCGGGCGTCCACCTAAAAACCAGCATGTGCTTGGTAAAAAATATAAGCCTGTTTAGATGTCTGACCCTTTTTTTAACCTGACAGGAATGCTGTGTTATCATCTGTAGGTAAAGGAGCATTGTCCTGTTATGGATCACGGTGAACCACCGCTACACAAATCACAGTAAGATCACTTTTCACCCGGCTCTGCAGCACCCGAGAATGAATGAAGGAAGAAGCCTCAACTTAAAGTAACCTGACACACGTAGCATTGAGTCCTGTCCACTCTGACTAGATACTTCAGTCTAAACAACACTTCAGCATGAGATTCAGTGTGAAACTGTGAAACTACCAGCGACTGTAGCCATCGTGACCTGCCAGTCGAATCTCACCCCAGTCAGATTCTAATTATGTCACAGTTTTAGGGTCAGTCTGGCCTCGAATTTGTTGCATGGCTGGATTTCTGAAGCAGCCCACTATTTCCACCCGGGGACAATATTTACAGCACATACACACTTCCCGTTGCAACACACAGACAAACAGGACAGTGCCTCTGCACAGAGACGTGTGGGAATATTGAATATTGTGACGGTTAACATTTTGTCTTGTATGGGAACCCTGAGGGTTCAACGCCTCTGATTTAGGACCTTTGCCGCTTATCATTTTTCCATCTCTCTCTGCACTCGTTTCAAATCAAGTCATGCTATCAAATCTCGTTACGAGGAATAAAATGCCCAGTTTACAGAGAGCAATATTAGCCTTTTTAAAGGTCCTTGTTTACATCAGGGTACTGCCATGAGATCAAAAGCAGCCTTTTTTATCTTCATATCTTCATCCACTTGGTAATATAATTAATCATTGATAATGACAGACAAGATATAGACAGAAAAATAAAAGACTGTGACACACAAAAAAGACTCACGGAGAAACAATCACTGAAATGATTTTTAGACTAAATGTAACATGAAAACCAGTAGTTGACCTTCAAGATGACCTTTGACCATAAAACATAATACAACGAGAATGATAGGACATGAGACTAATATCTTATTGAATGAAAAAGGAAGGGTGCACTTTTACTTCACAACAATTAATTCTCTCGCAGCACCCACAGAGCACTGATTTCCACAAACTACTGAAAACAGCATTAAATACGCAGCTTTTTTTTCTTCTAGAAGCCATAAAAAAAATAAGAAACAATATTTATCCTAGGCTGCTAGCTTGGAGACCCTTTGGTTTTATTGATTTTTCATAAAGCAGACCTAATATCTTGTTATCCTCTGCAGTTACAGTTGTCCCCAAAATCGTATCCAATACACCTGGAGCTGTACCTTTTGATAAATGATGCTATTTATATGCTGGGCTTTTGCCATACCTTTTGGGTTGTGATTTACAGTAATAGCAATTAACTGGTGCACCTTTTCGGTGTTGGATTTTCAAAGAGCATGATCACTTTGCAGCGAGGTCCCCTTTAGAAAATGATCTCTGTGACCATGTTGTACAATATGCTCTCATGCTTAAACACCTATCCTCTGAAATCACCCGCTACTTACACAGGTTCAGTATTTTTAGAGTTTAGCCGGAGCGTGGGTTGAGTTGTGCCATGTCATTTGGGGTCAGGCTGGAAGGCTGTTTCAGTCGATCCCACCTGAGCCAATTATGCCCAATGCACTCAACTCGCTGTGAGCTGCTCTGAATAAAAGTATCCATTGTGTGCCATATGGCTTTCGTGATGGCTGTCCTTCAACTGGATTCAAGCTTCAACCTGTTTAAACACTTTTAAGGCCCGGTCAGGCCAGCAGTTAGAAGAAACGTTTAACATTTTGGGAATTATGTCCATTTGTTTTGTCTTGACAAGAGTTAGACAAGAAGATTGATACTACTATAATGTCTGTACAGGTAGGCCTAAATATGAAGCTATCGCCAGCGGCTGACTGAGCTTGGCTTAAAGACTGGAAACGAGGAAATAAATCGGATGGCTCTGTCCCAAGATAACAAAATCTGCCTTCCAGAACCTCTGAAGTTAACTAATTACCTCATTTATATCTCATTAATTTAATACATTCAAAAAACAAAGTGCAAAAACGCAGACTCTATGTTTATTGGGGGTTATCAAAGAAACACATCGTTTGGTCAGGACCAGGGACCTCCTGGTGTCTGGCAGCGGTATTTTATTTCCCCCACTGTACCGGAGGCACAGTGGGACACTATTAGCCTCACCAGTCTCACTCTTCATTCCTCAATCTATCCAATGTGAATTTGAATATGCAAATATCTGCTGTTGACCAACAGCAGGCCGTCTTGACAGACCTGGTCTGAGAATGGAGGGCCGGAGAGTCAAGCTAGCTGTGTTGCACCCTTCAGTTTAATTGAACCCCACTCTGTCAGAGTATACAGACATTAATGGGACAGAAGACAATGACGTGATTTACCTTTGAAACAACCTGATTAATAGTTTCTCTTGCAACCCATTTCACAGTGAGCTGAATTAGCAAGCTGTTAGCTCAGCCTCTCCCCTCTAGCTATAACATCGTCCCGGCTGGCTGTTGTTAGTGGCCAACTTGCTACTGTTCATCATGTGAGGAGTTGCAACTCTTTTACGTTTCTACAACACATATATTTTGTCAAATAACTCAAAATTGCTTCAAATATTTCAGTCAAATTGAAATGGCTTTTTATCAATTTTCATAATGTCACCCATCTGCGCTACACCTTTCTCAGCTGTTACCGCCAAAGGCATGGAGCTCCTTCCAAGACAACTTCCACTCTCTGGCAAAGCAAATCTAGGAAAGGGGGCGAGAAAGAAGGGCGATAGAGGTGAAGATAGACCAAAACAAAGAGAGAGACAGACAGATAGATCATAAGGTGAAGATGGAAACAAAGATTGATGGAGAGAAAGAGAGGGAGCGGTAGCGTAGTAAAGTGAATTAGCTCCAGTGGATAAGGAGCTCTGTGCTGACTGCCAACTTTGCTAATCCTTCCCACATCTGGCTGGCGAAGACGCTTCGCGTATATGTGTGTGTGGATGTGTATGTGGGGTTGCTTTGTAGGGTAGCGTACGTGTGTGTGTGTACGGCTGAATTTGTGTGTGAAAGTCTGCATATCAGTTCAGCTCATATGGTCATGCATGTGACTCCATATACTCTGCGTGGGTGTATGTGAATGTGTGCCTGTGTCCATGTAAACTGTATGTGCATTTGTGCATGTGTGTGTGTGTGTGTGTGTGTGTGCGTGTGTGTCTGCTTACCTCCTACAGAACAGAGCTGCTTTCAGAGCGATAAAATTGTCACACTGAAACCGAACCACCCGCCCCTTTGGTGCTTTATTGGCTTAGTTTGGTGAATTGTTTCCGTGGCAAAATAACCTCTTATCTCCTTTAGGCCATCACCTTTTTGGCACTGTTAGGCAAAAAGGCTGTAAAGACTTTTTAAAGCTCTTTTTGAGTAAATATTGTGGACGTTGGCACAAAGAAGGCTTTGACGTTTGTGTTGGAGTGAAAAATCAGGGACAAAATATGTAAAGGTTTTGAAGTTAAAGGTTTTTAGATTAAATCCAACTCAAAGAAATTCAAATGAAGGCAACTGAGATGTGACTGCAGGGAAGTTATGGCAGCAGTGTTATCAACATTCATAACAGGTGTGTGGCAGCAGGTGCGCCCATCAGTGCCTCATGGGCTCGACACAAAAAAGGAATTAGTCAATGTGTGAGCAATGATTTAGAATCTCAAAGACATGGAGAGATAGAAATCGTAGTAGTTCACATAAAGTATAAGACAAGCTAGTTACAATACATTTGTATTGTATTCAGCGGAAGTCGCTGAATACAGATTCGCTCTTCAACAGATGGAAAACTATTCAGAACAGCAAAGATTATTCTGTCGGAGAAGAAAGTGCTTTGTTAATTCTCTGAATAGTCAGGAGCGCTGCATTGTGGGTCCACACCGGCTTCAGATGGTGCAAGTCCATGCAATGTTATGTCAGCTGGAGCACCTTGAAATTGCAGCAAATGCAAGGAGGTCAGCACGGGGCCTTTTTCTGGCCTCTTATGGTTTATATCTCTGAACAAGGTACTTGCATTTGGCCTTGAAAGTTAGTGAATTACTTGTGTTATGCTTTTATGAAGCTGCCTGTGCTTTTATTCCATTTTGGCACTTTTTATACTTTATGTCTCCTAATCTTTGATATTAAGTCTATACTATACTCATTAAGTTTATTCCTATTTTATAGTATGCGTTTCACATAATTGTGGAAATTGTGCTGGTTTGGAGGGAATGTATTAAACTAAAGGGATCTAGAGCGTGCTAGGTTGGCCTCTGAGCACTCAACTTGGCCTGCACATTATAATCAAACCACTTTGGTCAGCTGGTGCTGTCATAAATATTAACGAGTTTTGGGCAGTCCTACAAGTCTATCAGTGCTGTACTCGCTCATTCATCAGACCAACTCATCTGCAAATCCATCCCTGGCAAGACTCCGCTTAATCTGAGCCCAGCAGCCCACATCTCCAGCAGCTCCAGCAATTTCCCCCTCTTCCTCTCCTCCTCCCCGAAGCTCACACCTCCGCTGGCTGTAACGCACTCCACTGTGCGGCTGCCAGCGACTGCAATGACTTCCAAAATCCCCCAAATGTATCTTTTCTTCCCAACCATATCCTTTAAAAATAGGCTGTAGTCAAAACACTTTCTGGTTACTGCACCTGCTGCCTTTCTTACATGTCTAAACCACGCAGGCCTTCTTTCTCTACATCGTGTTCTTTGATTGATGCCTGCTGCTTTTGCTGTACATTTTACTGCATGAAGTTTGGATTCCATCATAGGCAGACTGCTTCTATTTTTTTCTTCTATTTGTGACTTCTCAACCCTGCCCCGAGCTCAACTGTCACTGCAAATAAGAACTCATGTCCAGCTGACAACAAGGTTAAACAAACATAAATAATGAAATAAGGATATTGCATTACTGCTGGTATCAACATCATTAGAGCATTATGATAATTAAACATCCTAATAAGCCGGGGTCGTATTTAATCTCTTTGAGCTTGAGGTCAGCAGATGTGGAGGATGCCTCATCATAGAAACGACACTGATAGAAAGAACTCAACTGTCTCCTGTGAATATATTTAAATTGTGATTACACATCCAAATCAGTTCAACCTTGATTCTTTTCTCCATGAAGTCTAACTATTTATCCATTCAGTTGCAATTTTAAATTAAATCTTGTAGCATCCATCGGGGCTGATCTCCCATGAAAGTCATTAATCAAGATTTCAATTTCATTTCAATTAAAATGTTCATTCATATTTCTGTTCGCCAACTCTGAATGAATTAGGCTATACTGTGTCTGAGAGAGCAACAAGCACTGCAACTGAAGAAAATACAGACTGTCAACAAAACACAAGTAAATGAAGGAACCACTTTAAGAACTAATTTCTATATGTCTATGTATATTGTCGCGTACATTTTCATTTGCATGCATTTTTACATATTCATGTGCTGTGTTTTCTAATGCAATTAATTGCTTCAATTACTGAACCACTGTTGCATGCTTTTTCAGCCGGGCTAGAATTAATATATGGAAGATATGACCTTGTTATTCAGAGTTGGGAAAAATAAAGTTTCCCTCATTTTAATAGAGTAAAAGTGTACAGTGTAAGTTGATGCTGAGCAGCTTCTGCAGTAACAGCGGACTGAGCAGTGAAGCAGCAGCAGGAAAGGCCAACACAGTGAGCAGTCATTAACATCTTAAAGCGACTACCATTGACATTTTCGTGAAAACAATGTATCACAGCACAATGTGTAATGAACACGAACGTTCAGAAGGAATTATCTGTTTCTCTCTTTGGCTTTACCAAGCTGCAAGGGCAGTTTCAGCAAAAAGAGTCGCAGTAGCTGGTGAACATAGTGGAACATTGGAGATGGGGGAGACCAAAAACAGAGTTAAAAGAGTGTTAATGTGGGACTTACATGAACTTGTTGGCCCAGAACAGGACTTAAAATGAATGATGTCAAGTTGCACCGTTACTGTTGTATGTGTAAATGAATCACTGTGTTTTTTTCGCTGCAAAATTGCAGGTTTAAGCACACAACCTTTGTTTGTATTAAATACATTTTACATGCAGAGTAAATTTAGAGTAGAGTGAGTCTCCCAAAGATGAATGAATATTGGAACTATTCATGATAAAAAACATAGAGGAGAATAATAGTGATTATTATTTTAACCATAATCTTTAAGCCCCACCACCTGCCCTGCTCGACCCCGTCAGTGTACGCTATGCTTTGCTGCAGTGAGCGTCTCAGCATTGAATCACAGAATACACTGATTAAAAATGAACCACACAGAAGAAAAGCAGCACACTTGAAACCTACTTAAGAAGCACTTTAGTGCTCATTAGTGATGGTGGGGGGTTTCTGGAGGCATCCATTCATTCACACCTGATTGTCTGTTTTCACTGATGCATAAAACAGTTCATGTCCTCATTTTAACCTGATGAATTCTGATGCCAGGTTGCACACACAAAGTATTCCTGTTTTCTTCGGTGCTCCAACACACATGGATAACTGAATTGTTATTATTACATTACTAACAGGTACATTTGGGAAGCCCAGCCTGCTCTAGTCTTTCCAGTTCTACGTTGTAGCAGCTGTGGTGTGAACAGACAGATGATGATTAAAATTATGATCATCAAACCCAGATCTCACACACAATGACCCACATCTGACTCACACACTGATATTGTATAGTGTGTGTTCTGATACACAACACACATGCTGCCCTCGTTCATAGTGTGTGTAAGAGTATGTGCATTTCTTGTATATCATGAGGTCAGTCATTAGTGATATTGGTTCACAGCAGCTGTTGGTCTGTTCTGTTTCAACAGCAGGATAAGGGATGATCTGTGTGTGTGTGTGTGTGTGTGTGTGTGTGTGTGTGTGTGTGTGTGTGTGTGTGTGTGTGTAGCATCAGTGTTGAATCCTCCCCTAAACAATTTTTTTATTGCATCTAAAACTCTTTTCCAAAGAAAATGTTTCTGCATTTTACTTTGATCAGACTTCCACATCTCATAGTAAGTGTCCACCTATTACAAGATAAATATATTTATCTGCAAATGCATTTATCATGGAGTTAAATATATGTTTTATAAAGATATGTAATATTCATTTCGGTAGTTTTACAAGTTGATGTTCTGCTTTACTTCTTCAACAAAGTTTAGTTGTATTTTATTTCTATGCCTTTTTACAAAACATTAACGTTTTTATTAGATTACGTTGGTGATATTAACCTTTGCTCTTGGGGTGGATTTTTTTAAACCTAAATGTAATGAATTGTCAAATAGAGTGGAAGCTCGAACAATGAATTACCTCCACATCAATTCATGTGAATTATTACCATTCCCAGCTTCCTGGTTGAAATGAGCAGATTGTGAAATGGCCATGAGGGTTATAACTATTGCGGTTGGTGCCTCTGTGAGTGGACCTTCGCATTTTTGCTGCTGTTTCTCAAAAAATACATCTTATTCACGATTAAAGATGAACAATTCCATGTTTAGATACAAGAAAGACAGCATTTATGATAGTCTACAAGTGATGTAAAATAGTTTCTTGGGTCAAGGGTTCTCACAGGGTCACTGAATTTAATCATCACACAAAAGACCATGCAACTTTACAATTAAAATTGTATTTTCTGAAAATGAAAGGCCACAATGGGACGATAGAGCCCGAGTGCTTCAGTGGAAATAGCTCCACATATTGTAGTTTCTGCTGGAGATAAGGCTAATGTGGTCCTTCTTGGGGAAAGTAAAGGCTCTATGGTAATTTCCTGTAGAAATAGCAGCTTTAGCAGTTAGTGAGATAGATGGTCCAGAAGAGAGGTGGGAAAGCTACAACTCAGCATTTTTTACTTTATCTATTAGAGTGGTAATAGTGCATGATCAAGTGCGGGACACATTCACTCACACTCTCACTAGCTCTCTCTATGTCTTCCTCCCTCTTCCTCCCCCTCTCTCTCTGTCTGTCCATTATGCTGAGTAATGTGTGCAGAGTTTCCAGCGCGTCCAATACTCACTGTCCCTCTTAAAGGGACACACCCAGCTCCAGGTGGTTGTCCTGCTGGTCTGTTTGATGTAAAGTGAACAACGTTGAGTCATAAATAAATAATTACCTTTTAATATGAGAAAATAGACATTTGGGACTTGTCACTACACAAATGTGGCTTCTTGTCAAACTTGGACTTGACAACTGTCTGACTTAGCGCACACAGCATTGTCACACACCTTAAAATATATTGAATTACGAGGCCTGTGCGTTGAATGGACATGGTCTCAACTGTGTAGCTTTGATAATACAATATTTAAAGTTGTCATCCCCATGGTTACCATGGCAATAGCAAGTGCAGTTTACTGTACAGCAAACACTAATGGAGCGGATACTTTGTCCAACCGGTGTGCCAGTTCACAGCGCAACCAAGCCAGCGTAAAATCACTGCAATCGCCATCTGATTTAGTGGAGCGATCGTCTTCCACACAACAGCAGGACACAGTGACTGAAACTGTAGATGCTCCTTCTTATCCCATTACTCCATGTAATATTCCAAACAAAAAATCTGAAAAAGACCATTATCTTCTTTTGTGGACACATTTTTGATAAACAATGTGGTCAGCAGCACTCGCTCTCGTTTCCTGTGACTGCTTCACAATAAAAGTCAGCCATCCCGTATTAACACCTATATTGTGAAGACGAAGTATACACTGTTTGCATTCGCAATGAGTAACTTAGTAAAGCTCTGATACGGATGAAGGGAAAGAGTGGGGACAGTCAATGAGTTGAAATCACACTGGATTACATGCATTTTCTCCAAGGTGAATCATTTGTGCATTTAAAGGCAATTTGAGTCCAGCATGCAAGATTATTAATACTATGCTATTATTTAAACAACAACAAAAAAATAAAAAATGTAAATACATTGAATGGCTATTGAAGAAAAAGTGATTGAAAAACAGGGTTGGAAAGGTCATTAGTCAGCATTCAGAGACCTGAAAGACTCGCAGACTTGTGACTACCAATTTGCTTGTGACATTTTTAGACTTTACTTGGATTTGTCTAAAACAGCTTCGACATTTTGGTGAGTGAAACCTGCTTTTTATTCAGTGGCCTGGAGCAGAGTTAGGCAACCATGTGTCATGGTGTCGTGGGTAGGCATGCACGTTTAAAATGTTCTAAACCAACTACGGCAGTTCATTTGAATGATTTGTCCTCCTCCTCTGTGGGTGAAAACACATTAATCACTGAAATCAAGTGGTTTAATCTCCGGCTGGAAGGAAAAACTTATCACGATTTTGAAATGAAGCATCATTAACTCAATGAAGCTGATGGAACCAAGCTATCTGAAGCAATTTCAGAAGAATAAACATGTACTTGATCCACTGCAGTGGCTATCAAACAGTTGTCTGTTATCCATTACTTATATAACAGCAGAAAGAAGATTAACACCTGTCGATGGACAGATAGATAGATAGTAGTAGTAGCGGTCGGTAGAATAACGCGCATTTTCGTAATGTCACTTCTTATCCTTTTATTGTTTAACAGAAAAATAAATGAAAACTTCTCTTGAACAGAAAAAACCCGCTTTGTATCTAAATGCGTTTCAATATGTCGATATCTTAATGTGCTCTTAATGCATTATCATAATGCGGTCTTCATGCGGTCTTCATGCGTTCTTCATGCGGTTAAAAATAGGTTCCCCTTCCGCTCTCTAAACAAAACACACCTGACTGCACTCAGGTAACATCTATATATAACGTTGACGCCCCCTGACGTCATTGCGTCATCAAAACAGAGTGAATCAAACAGACAGGTAAAACACAAATCATATAATGGCTTCTACATAGATAGATAGACAGCCAGACAGACAGACAGACAGACAGACAGACAGACAGACAGACAGACATAGATGCACTTAGATGCATAGTCTGCAATTTTGCATGATGCCAACTAAATGCCTAAACTGTAATTTAGTGTGTGTGTGTGTGTGTGTGCGTGTGTGTTTGTGTGTGTGTGTGTGTGTGTGTGTGTGTGTGTGTGTGTGTGTCAGTAACTCCAGTGTGCGTAAGTGGATTAGAAACAATGAGCGCTCTGTGATGGAAAGACAATAGACTTACATACCCTCTACAACTCTCGCTCCCTCTCTCATTTTGTTTCCCTCCCTCTCTTTCTCTCTCTCTCTCTCTCTCTTTCTCTGTGTGTCTTTTCATTCTCTTCTGTCAAATCCTCTGTTTATCTGATTGTATTTCTGTTGACCTACTTCCGTCCATTGCGGACTAATTTTCTGTATAATTCCCATCAAACCTAAACAGATCAAATTGTGTGTGTTTGAGAGAGAGAGAGAGAGAGAGAGAGAGAGAGAGAGAGAGAGAGAGAGAGAGAGAGAGAGAGCAGTCCAGAGGTTATTAATCAGTAATTAGTACTCTGTGATGTGTTGAGGATTAATTTACTGATTCTTCTATCTCCCATCTGCTGGTGACACACACACACACACACACACACACACACACACACACACACACACACACACACACACACTTCGAGGGAGTAAATACTACCAATATAGAAGCACTCACACTAACACTCACAAAAAGCCCCTCTATCTTTTGGTAATGGTCCTGTCAGATTCCACGGTGTGTTCCGCTGATCTCAGATCAGTCTGGTCCAGCTGGTTCCCTTGCGGCTGCATAACAGAATCTTGCTAAACTCTTTCTCAGACGATAAGCGGCGCGTCGTCTGCAGACCCACGCAGCCTCTCAGCGACATCCACTCTTTCTCTGTGGGAACACCGAAGAGGAGGAGCGCTTCAACTCCGTCTCTATTCACAGGCGCTAACAGCAGCAACGTTATCATTAGTTTGAATGCACCAGTGTTCAAGATTCTTTCATTTGCCATCTTTGGTGCTGCTGTCCAATCTGAAGATCTGCCCTCGAATTTTGTGACTCCCACTGTTAATGCTAAATATTCAGTTCATCTTCCATTCATTCTCGACACAGAGCACAACATATATAAAAGCCACATTGAATTGGGTTTAGTTTGAACCATGATTGTGTTCTATTTATTGTGAAGAGTAAATGAGACCAACATTTATATATATTTAAATGTCACTGACTCTTACTTTAATGGAAAAGCAGAAACATAGCATAGCAGCAACATAGCATCGCATTTCATGTTAAAATTTAAATGAACATCTGAGATTTTCTTTTTAGTTTTCACAAAAGTACCATTATTCCCAGTACTCAGAGAGGACAATATAGTCACCACCACGTACAACAGTGCAGGCAGGACTGTAGCACTCAAAGAGCTGCGCTCATGATTCAGACAACTCTTCCACAGTCCACACGTCAGAGGTAAAAAAACACAAGCAGCGTGAGCTACCTTTTCTTCTCTGACAGAGGGCTAGGGGCTGCCATGTTCTTGGTCAGGCGGCCTCAAAAAGCGCAGCGTGATACAAGGCTCTGCTCTCACCGTTCACTGGAAATGCCTGATTTCTCAGTGGTCCTCACTTACGATGTGAGACGGACTCAAAGGAGGTGAGGCGGTGGTGAACATTGAACTCCCTTTTCGACTGGAACACTAAAAGCACCTGTTCTTACACAAACGGTTTCAAGTGAGAGCAAAGCGTATTGGTGAGGGTGAAGCAGCCATTCAGGGGATCTGCTTTGACGATGTCATTCTGTTGAAAGCTCTGAATAAAGCAAATAAAACCCAAAGCAAAGTCCTCATGAATGGGCTGTTTTCTATAATGGAAATCATATCAATATCGGCAGCAATGTATTTCAAGCTATAACAGACTGAGGGCGTCACATGTTAATTACCTTGCTCAAGGGCACCTCGGCAGCGTATTCCCAGCCGGCAGACAGTGTTCCTACATTCACCCGCTTCATGTATTATCCTCTCAACAAAAGAGAGCCGGAGTGAGGCGTTGCTCTTTGTAATGAGAGCTTCTCCAGAGTAATGAAACTTGTCTGGAACAAAGAGAGCGGTTCTAATATCAAACCGTGTCCTATTACCATAATAACTGACCTTTCTATTGGCTGAGAAGGGGGACATGACCCGGTCCAAACCCATCGCCTTGATAACAACATGGAATAATTGTCCAGCAGAATGGAGTGCGGGCAAAGGAGGAGAGGAAAAGGTGGGAGAAGGTGGCGTGGGTGGTGGAAGACATGTCTTTACATGGGGAAAAAGAAACTAACAACACACAACAAAAGGAAAAGGGTGCTGTTGGGGGGGACAGGAAACAGAAGATTGGCTGGATGGGGAGGAGGAGGAAAGACGTCAGGGTACAGAGACGCAGAGATGTTTCAACAAAAGGTCTCATGTTGAGAAACACTCGTTCTCTCTCTCACTTTCTCCCTTTCTCCCTCATTATCCCTCCACAGGACAGAGGAGGGTGGGGAGGGTGAGGGTGGAGGGAGAAATGACATTTTCATTTGTTCTTTTAAGGGCTCCTTATTATCACCTTTCAAGAGGACCCCCCTCCCCCTCTTTCTCCATCTCACTCGCTCTTCGTCTCTCTCTTT
The DNA here is from genome assembly GCF_910589615.1 of Taurulus bubalis. Classification (NCBI taxonomy): domain Eukaryota; kingdom Metazoa; phylum Chordata; class Actinopteri; order Perciformes; family Cottidae; genus Taurulus; species Taurulus bubalis. The sequence continues at coordinate 30,529,215 of NC_136591.1, read as the reverse complement.
CTTTTTCACTCTCTCGCTCCCCCACACAATGGATTCAAATAGAAGTTTTCATACTCTCTCTCTCTCTCTTCCTCTCCGCTGTGTCTCTCTGCCTCCCTCTTACATGTCTCTTGTTCTCTCTCTTTATTCTGCAGTATAATTGCATGGCAGATTAATTATAAGGGAATCAGTAAGAGTGAAAAGAGGAGTTGGCATTTCAACCTACAGAGAGAAAGGAGCCCTGCACCTACACACACACACACACACACACACACACACACACACACACACACACACACACACACACACACACACACACACACACACACACACACACACACACACACACACACACTCAAGGCCACCAACAACAGGTTCTTGGTTCTTACCTCTGCATTGTCCGGTAACACTCCAGTTTTAAAGGGTCCCTCACACCGTTTTAAAGTCAGTGCTAACCCTGATTCAACAGAAAGGGCAGCTGGTGGAGGAAAGGGCCACATTGCCTATTCATAAAAGCTACAAGATTATGTCCACACTAATGGCTAGCACTCTCTGAGCGCCTCGCGGCTCAAGAAGACGTTCGCCACTATTCATTTTCGCTGGGATGCGAGTAAATTACTTCGGTCGATGCGACCATGGGAGAGGTTGCACGTTGAAAAAACAACACATCACTTGATGCAATTTAGGGTGGAAGTCTCACCTGCAGGTTCCATGATTTGCATTTATAGTAATTTACATGTAAAAATTAGATTTTTAATGTTGTTTATTACAGCTTTACCAAGCGCCCCGATAAGCCAAAACAATATAACATTTCTGAATCCTTCCTCTTCCTCGTTTTTCTTTCACTCTTCTGGTATTTATGTTTCGACTTATTGCTGTTAATCAACCTGCTGCACCGAGTCTTTCACTGCATCCTTATTTTCTTTGCTCAGATTGTCTGAAACATGAATATAGTTCAATGTCAAGAGCTGTACAGAATTATTTTACAGACTTGTTTTAACATGATTTGTGCCCAACTGACTTTGAGCGGTCATTGCATTATCAAACAACCTTCACATCTTCAACACAAGACTTCGAGTCTTTTCGAGATTTTCTCTGCAGGGCGTTTCTGAAAAGCTGTTTTTGGGCTGTGAAAATGTAAGTTTAATGAGGACAGAGGGCAAAATCTGAGAGAAAGGATGCAAGTCCAAATTCAGCCAGTTCATTGTGGACATTAAGTCTCCGCAGTTAGCGCTCTCATGAATATTCATACCCAGATCCCGGCCAGTTGGCAGGTTGTCATGAGCTGTGCTCCATTTGCCAAGCCAGTCATCAAAACTCAAACTTAATGATCATAGCGTTGCATTAGGGAGGACTCGGTCTGTACAAGCAGTATAATTCTGTCCACCAAGGACTCATTCACATTCTTTTGAAAATTAATTTTTTGTCAAATCCTTGATTCACTTTTGTAAAACAATCCAACCTTAATGGTCAACTTTATGCCATTTATGAAAAGGAAAAAGGTTTTGAACCAAAGTTCATAAAAACTGACACATAAGCAAACACATGTGAGAATAAAAACATGCGTTATAGAGCTGGGGAAATAAATTAAGATTAAAGTACAAATAGGTTTAAAACACAATTTAAACTCAGGGATAGAAACAATTGAAACAATTAAAAGCCGGAGAACAAAAGTGGGTCTTAAGGTGCACCTTAAAAGCATCAGGATACTTGCTTGCAGCCTCCTTCTTCCTTCTGCTGTTACAATCAGCTCTGTCAGCAGATACAGTCAAACATGTCGAGACCAAGGTATCTGACATAATAACCCCCCGACAAAAATTCAAAGCAGATGTTTGAGTGTGGTAAGCTGGTGATGTATAAAAAAGCCTACGTGGCTTTGATGGGAATCTTTGGGCTCAGGATGACTGTGTACCCCGCTGGGTGTTTCACCTCTTAGCTTCGCCTCTCCAAGTGGATCAATTCCAGAGGATTGGTGTTTCTTTCTGCAGATTGATGTTGTCGATGTTACTGCAGAACTTGGATACTGGGGAGCCCTAAATCTCCAACCGTCTATCTCGCTGTTCCAGTTTGTTGTGCCTCGAAATCAGCGGCTTTAGCAGCATCATTTTGGGCGTAGATTGTAAACATCCCATGACTCATCTTTGGGTCAAAACCAAGCTCAACTTATTATTCTGTTTCCTGTTTTTCTCTCTTCCTGTTCTCTCCACCCTTTATCGTTCCTGATCATTTATTTGAGTCTTTCTGGTGTGTGTGTGTGTGTGTGTGTGTGTGTGTGTGTGTGTGTGTGTGTGTGTGTGTGTGTGTGTGTGTGTGTGTGTGTGTGTGTGTGTGTGTGCATCTTACGGATGCATGGATTTGTATTTTCATATAGCTGCACATGCTTTTTTAAATATAAAACATACTCTACATACTTTCGTACTGTGTACTGTGTGTAGTATATGTGTCTATTCTCGCATTATTTTAAGGTGAATGTGAGTGCATTTGGTTGTGAGTCTTTGCACACACATCCCTGATGTGATTTGGTCAGACACCAATAATAGCAAATCTCATTAACATCAAACTGCTTTAGTGCTAATCAGGTTACCGAGAAACCAGCCAGCCAATGGCATCTACTAATGCCATTAAGTCGAGCCGTGATTGGATTGGGATCTTATTTCAACTTCCTGAAGGCTGCCAGCGTTTTAATCAATAAACACAACCGCGGTGATGTCACAGTCCGTTAGAACGGCGAGGCGGTGATGTCACAGCTCATTAAGACTGTAAAGATGGTGGAAGGGATGAGCAGAGGGGATTGAGGTATTTTGCCGTATCGTGAAAGCCGAGGAAACTCCACCTACACTCTCAAAAGATGTGCAAGGCTGCATAAAAGAATTGTGAAGAGACTGAAACACAAGCACATCTTTCATGATAATTACATGGTGAAAGAGAAAGAAAATGCATGCTTTGGGGGAAGAAGGAAAAAGGAGCTACAGTGGAGGGGAAAGGAGATGCTGTCCATGAAGCGATGGATGTATGGGGGATAGGAAGATGTAGCAGTTGAAGGAGAATTGAAGGGTTTTATGAATCTACTCCATAAATGTGCAGAGACAATAAGAGAAAGCAGAGAGTTTCTGGTAAGACTGTACTATGGCACAGCGGTGCTTTGAGCTAAATGTGAACACCAGCATGCTAACATGCTCACAGGGCCAATGGTATCATGTGGATGGGTAGCAGGTATAATGTTGACCATGTTCACTTAGTTTGTGTACCAATACATAGATGTTGGTTTGACACAATAATTAAAAACATTTCCCTGTTGATGGTTCTGCGGAAAAATTTTACAATTTAATGAACAAGTCATGTAGACCAGAGCATATCGAAATCTGTACAAAATGTCAAGGCAATCCAGCCAAAGGTTATCCACAAATGTCAACCTCATGGTGATGCTAAAGACGAAAAGACAGGTGTTACAAAAGTCGTTTAGATTTATCCTCTGGGAATCAGAATGTTGAGATATTTCCGTCTGGAACAAAGTGGAGGACGGAGCTGCCAGTGTTGTGCTGAGTTGTGCCTGCCGGCCGAGACTTGCTCGCACCTTGAGGGATTAAATGTGTGCTGATAACCGCTTCCGATTCATATATCTCTCGAAGTAAAGTTACAATGTGGGCACATTATTTGGCAGTGGTATATTTGATCACTTCCCCCTCTTTTCTCTGTACCTCTCTGTTTGACTGTGGGCATTACTACTGGAATGCTATGTTGTAAAGCTGGTTCAATGTCAGCCTTACCCATCAGATACTATGTGATCAATAGCTCCGTGATGATGAAGTTAATGTTTTAAGATACATTGTATGAGTTGAATCCCAGCAGGTAGAAAATCTGTTCTGCAAAATAATGCACACAGATATTAAGTTCCTTCTCAGACCCTTTAAAGTCAAATAAAGTTACCAAATGATATTTTGGCCTGTTTGACTGGACAGTCTGACTTGAATACATTAACACTAACCGGCATGCCTAAAACACCAAAGAGTTCCCTCAGAAATATTGAGAGATTAGTCAAGGAAACCTTGCAAATGTCAGATCAATTTTATGCTTACTGGGTCGAATTAAACACAGATTACTCTAAATGTTCATAACTATGTACGTCAGATAATTTATCGCTCAGACCCAAAAAAATTGTTTCAAGGAGTATACTTTGCTGCCGAACTCATTACGATGTCTGGTAGTTTGGGGCTTTACACTGTGAATGCTCCCACAGGGTGCATGCAGATCTCGGCAGGCCGGCACAGCTACCAGCAGTATGGCGAAGAAAAAAAGACAAAATAGAGGAATGGAAGAAGGATGGAAGAGGGATCAAGGGAATCATCCATGCCTAAACTTTGAATTGCCTCTCTCTGTCCAACATATAGTTTGAACAGTTTTACATCAACGTTTCAGCAAGAAAATTACAACAGTTCCACAAATTAATTAGAATCACACTCGGACTGCTCCCTCTTTAGAATTAGTTCATTACCTCAGCTCAGCTGTTCTGGATAACTGAGACTAAAATAATCCTTTTTGCTGCTTTTATGGATTTCACTCATGTCCTTTTGGTATTTCCAAATAAACTGAAACACAATTATATACACAACTGGGCACAAAATGGCCGCCTTATCAGGCCCACTTACTGGACTGTGACATTAAGTTAAAACAAAGCATTCTAGACAGTTTAATCCATTTAACCTGGGCAATCCTGTTGCGGTCACTCCATTCAGTGTTTGATTCTCTCCAATTGTCTCAATTTAAAGGCGCAGCCATGCTCCTGTCTCTCTCTTTCTCCGTCTGTCGCTCTCTTTCTCTTTCTCCCCCATCTCCTCTGCCTCAGATCGATGGCGAGGGCGAAAAGCTAATGACCCATCTCGGCAACCAATTCACTCAGCTCTGCCACACTCAGTACCTGTCTAAACCTATGAGAGGCGAGGAGAGGAGAGGAGAGGAGAGGAGAGGAGAGGAGAGGAAGAGAGGAGAGGAGAGGAGAGGAGGAGAGGAGAGGAGAGGAAAGGAAAGGAAATGAGAGGAGAGGAGGACGGTTTATTTAGCGATAACCTTTCACCTTCCCCTCTCAACCTGAAAGCTTGAAGTTCTTTTCAAGCACACGAAACACATGAAAAGTGAAACAATTGTGTGAAAAATCACAAAAGAAAGCATGAGCGACATCCTTCCATCCTTTAGACCCCTGCACACTTCACAAAAAGTGTCCGGGATGGCGAAATTGTCTGTATCTGAAAGGGAGTTTCAGCTTTGTTAGAGAGTATGACAAGGAGCTAATGTTAAGGATATGGAGGCCTTTATCCAACCGAGCATGCTTTCACTGTTCCAGACCTTTTGGGCTCGTGACCGCTTATAATGAAGCAGTGTCTACTACTTTCCACCGCAAGGTTGAATATGTCTGAGTTGTTCATTTGTTGTGCGTTGTTGTTGTCGTCGTCAGTTTAAATAAAGATCCATAAAGCGTCTCAACCTCCTTCAGGCCTTCTTTCTTGTCCCATAAACCACATTATGACTCCTCAGATTAATCCCCCCACATTGGCAGCATACCCAACCTTTATGAAATCTTTTAATTTGTAGGATTTATTTTAATCTTTTTTAGATCTAGACTGCAGCTCTTCCTCTTATAAACTTTAGTGATTTGAAAAGATTTGTGTGATTTTATCTGCCTTACTTTTGTATCAGAATGGGCTCTCGCTCATTGATGATTTCCTGAAGACACTGATAAAAATGATCGATAGAACCCAACATTTTCATGCATAAATGGTTGCATTGTTATACTAAAAACAAAGTTTCCCTGCCTCCCTGTCTCTTGGCCTTCCTCTCGCTTTATCCATTTATCTCTCTCGGCCCCCCACCATCAAGTTCAGCTTCAGTGCCTATCACATCTAAATTCATTAGTGCCTCAAGAGAAATGTGTGTGTATGAGTGTGTGTACATCATCAGTGCTAAATGATTATAAAGCATAGTTATTAAAAACTGCCATAATTACCATGCCTGTAGCAAAAACACTGATATGAATTTACCTCCTCTCCTCTCCACGGGCAAAGACGCACACACTCTAACACACTGATTCTTGTAATGTACATGTAAGCACACACATTTACGATGACGCAAAGGGGGACAAACATGCACGGGGAAGAGCTACAGGACACACACACACACACACACACACACACACACACACACACACACACACACACACACACACACACACAGACCTCCTCTGGCAAGAGCAAACTCTTACACAGACTCCCAAGCTTGATGTCATTTTTCATGTTCCCTGTCCTCTTGCCTGCTGTGAATGTCAATTATAAACCTTATGACCCCAAGTTTGGGACTTACCCATTCTTTATACTCCACATGATCCACAGGGAGTGACATCACTGTATTTGTAAAAAGATGGTGGTCATGGTATCTGTTTCAAAACTCATATCACACTGACAACACTAACATTTGTAAAAGATTCCATTACATATTTGGATAGTTTCACAAAACAGGAAGATTTACACTCATTATCAAATGTTTAGATGTGTTGCATTTCCATACCATGAACTAATGAGCAGCTTTTGCAGAGGAGTGTGTTCACACTGAAGAAGTGAAACTGTGACTCAAAAAAAGGCAGGAAGCATATGAAAAGATGGAGGTGCTACTCAAAAATGAAATACATTGGTATACATTGACAGAGGTAGTGATGATACTAAGAGGGCAGTATCAACGATACAGCCACAATAATCAAATAAAGTAAAATACGATACAGAATACAAAGATACATCCAATCTACATTTCGGATGCAATAACATACGTGATATAATGTATGTTTCAAGTAATAAGGGACTCGACCAGAAGGTGCAGGATGTTGTTACAAGGGGTCACTCAGCCAGCGTCCAGCCACAGGGACCAGAAGAGGAACCACATTTTAGATTTTCTCTCTTTTTTCTTTAATTCATATTTCATGAATAGGACAACTGAAGAAAAACAGATGTACTCACAAGTCAACATAACAATTAAAAACATATGTTCAGTCTCCACTCTTTTTTTCTTTTTTTTTTAACGACAGCACAAACAAACAAAGGGGATTATAACAGACCTATGTGCACAAACACAGACATTTCTCCCCTTAATTTAACCAGGCAGAATGCAGCCATTCAATACAATTTCACATGAGACTAAACTCTTTAGTTCTATAGTAGAAGGTATAAGCAGGTATAATGGATACTCACATTTTTATGCTTACACCCCAAAACATAATTGGAATATATAGAAGAGTCTACCCACTTCCTCCTCTGTAACCGTCCCATCTACCTAGCAGTACAGCCTCATCAACGACCACTCATCACTGGGTATTGAAGGGAGGATGAGGGCTCTTCCAGTGCAATGCAACAACAATGCTTGCTAACAGTGTGAGAACAGCCTCAACTAAACAAGATGGCAGTGAATGGTCAGTGGGTAGGACACCAAACAGGCCAACTTTGGGTGAAGGGTGAATGTTTGCAGGTGTGATGGCTGAGAGTGAGTCAAAGACAGACTTCAAAGCAGAGACAAAAGTAGCGATAGGCCCGGACAAGTCCAAAACATGTGGGTGAAATTAACTGGTCCTATGTGACGTTTATCTTAATTTGGATCATTCCATTCAGTTGATGTGAACGGTAACTGTCCTGAAGAAGGTACAAATAAGATGTTAAATAGAATAGAGCCTCAGTCGGGTTCTTCACATCAGAGCAGCATTCATTGCACAATTTAACTGTTTAATGACAGCATCTTGTGCTGAATCAAGCTTAACCGGTTGATCAACATTGCAAGGAGCCACATGTTATACAGAAGTGTTTTAATAAGGCACACAGTTTATGCAATGTTGACTCTGGCATCTGATACGACCCAACACATACACACACACAACTCCCATCACTGGCACTGGTTCAAACGTGGCTGCCAAGCTGTTCAAGACAAGTGACGCAAGCTGGACAGTCAGGTTTTCAGTCACGTTATTGACAGTAATGCTTCCTTTGCTGTCGTAGTGTACCAGTGTCAGATTTGTAGCTATGATGTTTCTGACCACTAGTGGCGCTGCAGTGGACGGCTGCAGGGATACACACGATGCATTTTGGCGAGTAACACTGAACATAAACATAACCGTGTTTATTAAAAAAACAAAAAAAAAGGACACCTTTTAATGTCAAAATGTGGGTAGGTTGAAACCAGTTCACAGCCCTCATCCGTCTCCTCCACTCACCACACCTCCACACCTCCCCCTCTGCAACCCCTGGTGAGCTGCACAAACACTGAGCCATCAACATCCAATGGCTTTTCCACTGAGCCTTCAACAACAAAGGGCTCCTCCACCCTCCCCCCTCTCTGTGACGACTGGGCAGGTGAGAAGACAGCTGGAGAAACTCCACCAAGGCAAAGCCGAGGGACCTGATGGCATCAGCCCCAGGATCCTAAAGACCTGCGCCACCTGTCTGGTGTCCTGCAGAACCTCTACAACCTGAGCCTGAGGCAGGAGGAGGTCCCGGTGCTGTGGAAGACGTCGTGCCTGGTCCCTGTCCCAAAGAAGTCGAATCCATCTGGCCTACCAACCAGTTGCTCCCACCTCCCATGTGATGAAGGTGCTGGAGAGGCTGGTCTTGGTCCACCTCTGACCGCAGGTGAAATCATCGCTGGATGATCTCTGCAATTTGCTTACCAGCCTCATGTGGGTGTGGACGACGCCATCATCTACCTGCTGCAACGAGCTCAGTCGCACCTGGATGGAACCCGTGTCTCTGTGAGAGTCACTTTTTTTGACTTCTCCAGTGCATTTAACACCATCCAACCACTGCTACTGAGTGAGAAGCTGTGGGTGGTGGGGGTAGACTCGTCCACCATCTCCTGGATCACTGACTACCTCACAGGTAGACCACAGTTTGTCAGACTGGGCCGTTGCTGTCTGGAACGGTGGTCAGTGATGTTGGAGCCCCACAGGGAACTGTTCTGTCTCCCTTCCTGTTCACCCTGTACACCACTGACTTCCAGTACAACACAAAGTCATGCCATCTGCAGAAGTTCTCTGATGACTCTGCAGTGGTCGGGTGTATTAGGGATGGACAGGAGGAGGAGTACAGGGCATTGGTGAGTGACTTTGTGGAGTGAGCCGGTGAGAATCACCTGCTTCTGAACGTGGCCAAGACCAGAGAGATGGTGGTAGTCTTCAGGAGGAAGACGACGGCTCCGAGTCCTCTGAGTGTTCTGGGAGAGGATGTGGACATGGTGGAGGAGTACAGGGTGTTTCCATCGACAGCCGACTGAACTGGAAGGCCAACATCAACGTTGTCTACAAGAAGGCGACGAGTCGACTCTTTTTCCTGAGGAAGCTTCAATCCTTCAATGTGTGCAGCAAGATGCTGGAGATGTTCTACCAGTCGGTTGTGGCCAGCGCCCTGTACTTCTACATTGTCTGCTGGGGGAGCAGCATTGGAGCCAGTGACACCAACAGACTTAACAAGCTGGTTAAGAAGGCCGGCTCCATCATCGGCTGCAAACAGGAGTTTCTGGAACAGGTGGTGGAGAGGAGGATGCTGAAGAAACTTTTGTCCATATTGGACAACCTGGTCCACCCTCTCCACCACCTACTGCAGGGCCAGAGGAGCACTTTCTCCAAGAGATTCATCACGCACCGCTGCAACAAGGACAGTTACAGGAGAACATTCCTGCCTACGGCAATACGACTTTATAATAAGTCACCGCTTGCCAGATCCTCTGACTGATTAATCACTGAACATGTTTATGTTCATCTACACTTCACACTTCACATTTTTGTGAAGGCTATTGTTTGTTGTTGTTTTTTTATTTACACCTCACACACTTAATATACACATACATACTTGCATTTTTGCACTTCTACTGTTTAAGTTGAATTTGATTCCTAAATTAATACTGTTCTTTTTTCTTTCATCCCAGCTATTTTTTAATTTAATTTTAATAATTAGTGGTATTATTATTATTGTATATATATTTCATCCCTGCTGTTTTTATATCTCTTTTTTTTGTCTGTAAATTGCTGCTACTCGACACCAAATTTCCCCTTGGGGATTAATAAAGTATATATTCATTCATTCATTCAGTTCCAAACCTAACCCACTTTTTGGGGGGGAACTTTCTATTTTGCATTGTCAACACAACAGAACAATCCTTGACATTTAAATCAACATAATAACATGAAATAAACAGTAAATAATTTAAAACAGTAATATTAGTATCAGTAGTTTAGCTTATAGCGAGTATAAATGCAAACCTTTATAAACATGCACATCTACACCAACAAATGCTTATACATATGGATCTACATACACACCTCCATCTACATCCACAATTAATATGTGCACATATTAAACAAAAAATTGTAGGTACTCTTTTCATTTGCAGTTGTATTTGTCCTGCAAAAGGAACGACGCAATTATTTCCCCGCCATTGTAAATGAAGAGCAGAAGCTGATACAGTACAACGAGAACCAATGGTGCTGGACTCTTACAACTACAGACCTGATGGTCGGCCACACTTAGTGCCCGATGGCCAACTGTTGGCTTATTGGTCGGGGCCCTCAAGGTAAAGGTAGAAGGATGGTAAACCCACAGAGAGTTTCATAAACAATGAATAGATGCCTCTATATATCCGCCTTCGGGAGAGAGTAAAAGCACCGCGCTCTGCTCTGTCCGTTTTCTCTGACTCCCGGAGCCTCAATGTTTTTGGTTTATCTGCCTGAAAACAGACGCAACACACACACACACGCACACACACACACACACACACGCACGCACGCACGCACACACGCACGCACGCACGCACGCACGCACACACACACACACACACACACACACACACACACACACACACACACACACACACACACACACACATACGCTCACTCCCACCATCCACCTGTCATTACCAGCTGGCAGATACACCTGGTTCACCGGCACCAGCCAAAAGAAAATTGGAGCGTTACCATGGTAACCATATGGTGTTGTCCTGGCATGGTGGGCATTGTCATGGTAACATGGAGACAAGCGGGCAGTGCCAGCCTCATAGGCCAAAGCTGGACCTGCAACACACACACAGTTCTTGGTCAGGCTGATTCTTCAAAGCTCCACACAACAGCAACTACACTGCTCCTGAACTAATGATCTCTCACGTTCGGATGCCATTCTGTGTGATTTCCGTCACTTTCTGTCACTCATTGCTTTTCATCAACCTGTGGACAGATCATAGAGGCTTTTATTTTCTCTATTCGCTGTACTATACAGCCAGTGTTGGTCTTAAAGTGGAAACATCCTCTTTAGCGACAGCAAATTGCATCAAAACCACGAAAGTGATCATCTTACAGACAGTTCACAGCTTTGAGTAAAGCCAGGCACTGGACAGAAAACACATGTACTGTGTCTGCCTTGGCTGAATCAATGAGCGCTGTGAGAAATGTGCGAAATAATGGCTACAGTTGAAGTGTGGACTAACCCTTCCCCCTCACGGCTCAGTGCCTGGCACATCGATGGGAATAGTATGTGTGAAGTGGCATTACAAGCTGGGAATAAGAAATGTGAACATTTTGCTCAATGCAGGTTTTAAAACAATGGTGAACAAGACATTATGAGACAAAGATATACTCTTAAACAAAGCCACTTTTTCAGCATGTTCAACAACTAAATCGTCAAGACTTTGTGCTCTGGGTTAAATGTAACATTTGTGGCCATGTCTTTTGTCGAATGGCTTTACATTGACACAGAGGCACAGGATATACGTTTGTAAGAAGACTTGCCGCAATAGCTGCTTCCTACGAGGCCCACAGCCACATTGACCGAGCTGCAGTGTCCCATGACCAGCCGGTCAAAGACATCATGCTTGCTTGCGTTGCTTGTTGGGAATCGTGTTTCTCTCGTCTTCATGAGTCGTCGTTCTGATGTAAGCAATGACAATTTTTGACATCCATAGCAGGTTTACAGTACATGTGTGCGTTTGTGTGGGTCGTATGTGTTTGAATGTGGTTTCACATTGGGAAGGTTTGTTGTATGCATACAAGTTCGCTGGAGCAAAATCACTGAAGCAGCCCATGCTGTGATTTATTTAGTTTATGTCACACAGGGGGTCAAGTTGACAGAAAGAGGGAGATGATATTCCTTACAAAAGGGTTTTCAAAACATACTTACATACAACATATTTGAAGGGTAATACTGTCATGATTGTTGCACAGATCAGCACTGGTGCTTTATTCATGAATCCTTTTTTTTTTGTACTGTCCGGCTGCATGAAGTAAGTTTCCTTCAGCTGCTTGTTGGACGACTCTGCAACATCTATCCACACCAGTGAGCACAATATCCAGTGTAGCACTGTGTTGAAGGATGAGCTGAAAAACTGGCTCCAAGTAAATGTGTATGTGTGTAGTCAGTGTATGTGTGTGTTCGCCCACTCCCACACCCCGTTGCATACCTCAGACCTGAGTATGCATGAGAGAAATAACACACACAAACTTTCCCTCTGTATCTGTCTTTTTCTCCAATATAAACACACTCACACACACCATTTCCCACCATAGCTGCGACCTTGAGACTTAACATGAACATGCATATCTCCCGTACACAGACCTCAAATGTTTTTACTCTGTGTATGTGTGTTAACGTGGAGCTTTGCCAACTCTGTCTACAAAAATGAAACCTCTGCTCTCCTCTCTGCATTCAGATGCAGAATATTTTATTTTTGAGAAGAGTTAGAAGAATACCCATTGGAATTGGCTGATTTCAATATAATGTGTGGCTCATGTCTGGTAATATTACCAGAGTGGCAGACTTAAGACCTGAACTTGGACCAGAGTCGGACATAGGTAACGAATTTAGGATCTTGAGATTTGACTTGGATTCGACTGCTTGACTCACTTGAGACTTGAAAGTACAAAAACCAAGAGGTCTTAAGTTTTGACTATTAAGTGTTGGAACAATAACACAAATAAATAAAACAGCCCTAGGAAGGCCATGCATAGAAACACACATTTATATCTTGTTATAAAGACCGTTGAAAACGTGTTGTCTCACTTAAATATATTTCCACTTTAATTCATATCACACATAGGTGTTATGAATCCATCCAATGCACTTTTGGGACTTCTTTTCCTTAAATTTAAGCATGCAAGTTAATTCTTGACTTTGGAAATAATAGTTTGACTAAGATACAAGCCCAACTCAAAGTCAATGTACTCGCTTTTTCTGGACCTTTCAGCGAAATCACATGCACTTATATGCTCCAAACAGGGTTAATTTAAACTGAATTACAACAGCTTCAGAGCTCCTGTGTCAACAGACAGGCAGAAAAGGCATGTGTGATATGGTTTAAAGATCTGCAAAAAGCTAAGGGGTCCATCATTTGGTTGGTGAAATGGCTATTTGCAAGGTCAACAATGAACTTTCATGCTGAACTATGAGCACAGTTTTGAAATGAAAATGCTCAAAACTATATATACTTTAATACTGTAATGCTATTTAAATCAATATGGAGAAACCTGAATTAATCACAACTGACGTGCAGTTTGCTTGGACCTGTGACTTGACTTGGACTCACCTGGGAGTTTTTGGCCATTACTGGACCGATCAATTTAAGTTTAATTTTATTCAATGTGGCTTTGATGTGGATGTGCGGAAATATCTGATAAATACCTTTCTGGTCTCTTAAAAGCAAAATCCTTAGTTTAATGTCTGAGAATGAATGTTGAATGAAAGGTGCTGGCAAGAGACTTTTTCTTCATGCCTGCTGAAAAGACTTTTTGGTTTATTTGTATTTATTCATTTGTTCTTCTGTCTCTATCTTTGACTTTCAGCTGTGGTATTTTGGTTTTATTCCAGCTTTCCCGTATTTGCTGTGCTTTTCAGACTTTTGGCCTTCAGAAGTGTCTGCATATTCACTTCACTCTTTTCTCCTCTTAATTTCAATTTCACCTGAGGTGGAAGGGGTCTGCCATGCTTTTCCCAAAAACAGTTAAGACATGATTAACGACGGATAGCCAGTGCTCACCCTAACTGCCAGCCTTTGTCACATCTGTAAACAGTTTGGAGGATGCTTAAATTGTATTATTTGAATGGGTTCGTCAGTCCATTTTTTCCAGTCACATCATTTTGTACACCTCACAAAGTAACACCGATAAGGGCACTGCGTCCTATTTCTAAAATAGTTTTAAGTACTTCAGTATTACGCGATAGTTATCACTAATTCAAAGTCACTAACACATACAATACAAATTAATCCTCCCACTTGTCCTGAAACACACCTCCACCTTTATCTAAAGCTGCACGAATGCATGACTGTGTACTGTGTATTGTGTACTGTGTAGTGTGTATTGTTCAGCTTGGTTGCCTCTCCAGCCGCATCAGTGAGCCATTTTCAACAAAAAAGGCTCTGTGCACCAAACAGTTGGCAGATAAAGTTAGTGACTACCTGAGGCTCATTCCTCAGTTTCTTACATCCTCAACTACTTTCCTTGCCTCCTCTCCTCGCGTCATTCGTCCATTGTTTAATTTTGATTCAGTTCACAACATTTGTATATTCCAGGTGTGTGTCCCACCTCTTTAATATCACAGGTGCCAAAAAGACTTCCACATGTGCACCCTCGCTCATAGTTCTCCCACAAGCCTCATCTGTCCTCAAGATGCATTTTAGGAACTCAGACCCCCTTCAAGATGGCGCACTGACACCAATTTCTGGGTCACACACAGGAGGAGGGAGGACGGAGGACGGAGGAGAAAAGGAGGAACGAAATAGAGAAATGAGAAGAGGGTGTAAAGCAGCTAAAGAGGCACATTGCTCCTTCGGAAGTTGGTGGAGACCAAAAACCGAGCTAAAAGGAGAGTGGCTATTGCACTTTAGTTCATCATGCGGCCAGAACCTTCAGATGAATGATGCTGCTGCTCCGTGTCTGTTGAATGTGTAAATGAGCAAATGTAAATGCTAAATTTACAGGGAAAATTACAATTATTATAGAATAAATTGTATTTATTATTATTATTATTATAATTATTTATTTAATTGAATTGATCTGGTTGCATTCACCTTTTCAACTATGAACCATTATTAACACTTTAGTTGCATCTTCTTATGTATTTCGCTATTTATTAGTTTGGTATGTCTAGCTGGGAGTTTTTTTTGCAATGATCAAGGACATTCTTTATTTATTTGTTAAAGCGCTTTTGATAGATTTGTCAAAACTTCTATCGGCATTTCATCAGATGCCATGAACTGCATGGTTGTCAAATTAGAAGGCAAAATGCCATTATGCAGTGATTCAAATAATGAAATACTTTTTATTTTGCATTGGAAGGGCCTCATATTCATCTGAACAAAGTGAAGGTTGCACCTTTTAAAAAACTAAAGAAAATAAATTGCAGTTTCAATTCAGACTGTGAATGAATTGAAGGCAAAATCAAAAGAGCCGACCTCGAGCTCTGCTTGGTCCTCACTTGGTTTTCTTTTATTTCCCGGTACCTACCAACTAAGATCAGAAACAATATGACTCTGTCTTTACTTATGTGATCGATTATATTCACAATCACATTAAGCTGCATTTTACTTTTTATATTCATTTCATTTCTCTGACATATTCTCTCAGATATTTGGCTTTTCTTTACAACCAAACTCATCTGACTTAATCGTGTTTACGTTTGCTGTAAAATCTCATGATCAATTGATTGACATCAGCCAATCCATATCATGAACTCAACTGATTTTGATAACTGAACTCGTTTCAAGTCCAATCTTCTTTACATTTCTAGTTATCAGAGTCAAAGCCATTTCACATACAGTACAGGATTTATCCAAAACAGAAAGGACAGCCTGGGGTATGAGGTACAGCTTGATGGATTTTACTTTTCCATTTTCTGTGTATTGTAAAATTCAGCTTTCTAAAAGTACCTGAGGAAAGAGGACAAAGTCAGTCTTGGCTTCTCACTGTCTATCTTCAAATAAAGCGTTTGACAGACAGACAGTGGAGGAGGAAGAAGTTGTCCTGCCTTAACAGTTGGGAATAAAATAACAGGAGAGTTACAGAACTGTCAATCAAGCAGCGGTCAGAGGGACAGGGAGCTGCACAGGTTGTATGTTGGATATCACCCGTGTCTGTGAGAAAAGAAGACTAAGAACCCGTGATATGCTAACATGCTGATATTTAGCAGGTATACTTTAACCATAACACGCTAACATTAGCTAACACAAGCTACTGATGAGGCTGATGGGAATGTCATTAATTTTGCAGAATCTAGGTCATAAACTATGAAATAAGTATTGGACAAAGTGATTACAACTCATTCTGATGAGGTCATGAATGTCATAACAATCCATCCAATATTTGTTAAGATAGTTCTATCAAAATCCTAATGGTGACGCTGGAGGAAAACTCAGGTGGTCAAAAAAGTCTGTGTCATTTTCATGCTCTGGGAAACATAAAAGTCTTCAGAAAAATGTGTGCCAAGATAAAAAGTCATGGCATCGCTAAAGTCGTTAGGATTCATCATCTGGGAACCATGCATAGTAAATATTCATGGCAATCCATTTAATAGCTGTTGAGACATTTCACTAAAACACAAGAAATGTCAGCTGATGGCAAGCTCATGTGGTTGTTAAAGTCGGACGGCTTTATTCTCAGGGGGCATGGAAACGTCTGTTAAAAAGTTCATGGGGAACCATCAAGTAGCTGTTAGTATATTTCAGTTCCGACCAAAGTGATGGACTATCCAAAAGTCAGACATTGCCTTCCCTCGAGCCAAACTGCTAGTGAGGCTTTTGGACATTTAAAAGGAGCCCAATATTTATGTTTTTGTTTGGTGATATAGGCTTGACCTAAAAACATAGGCGCTTCCTCTGCAATCCATCACAGAGCAGACACTGAATAGCACATGTAGTCTCAAAATTGCATTGAGCTACTGGTGAGTGCTGTGACAGGTTCGATTGCTGGAAATCACCTGCACAGGGAAAATGTACCTCCACTGGGTCAAAAGGGGTCCTTCCCTGGTTCCAAATACAAATATATATTTATGCTAGCTGTCCATTTCCAGCACAATGATTGTTCACCCCTTGTACACTAACTCTGTCTACAAGATCTGTTATTACACCGGAACGACAACCTGCTATGTTTTTCTCGGCTTTCGCCACCTGAAGCCAGATAAGTGCTGCAACATGATAGTTTTGTTCGTAGAAGGGATAAAAAAGCAATGGTTGGAGAGATGCAAACATCTTTAAATCATTGCAGACCAGAATTCACACTGTGAAAGACAATGTTTGGTCCAAAGGTTTCAGAAAAATAAATACAGGAAGTAGAGAACGTATTTGAATGTTTCCATGTATTAAAATCCACTTTTGAATTCAATCCAACACATGTCTGTGATGCGTTGCACTGGATAGAAGATCTGACATCAAGAGTGAATATTTTTGAAAATATGCCATGCGTTATTAAACTATAGACCTGTCCAGAGTGAACCCTGCCTTCGCCCAATGTCAGCTGGAATGGCATTGTTAAAGACACGTTGATATTTGGACAGGGTAACAAAGACATTCATGTCTGGAAATAGAGTTATTTCCACTTTATATACCCCCCCAAAAAAATATGAGCTGAAAGGAGAGCCAGGTATGCTTAGATGATTTCAGCTCACTGTACACAAACCTGCACATCTGATGCCTGCATCAATGCATACAAAAGTACAATGTGATGGCAGTCTGTACGAGAAAATAACAGCAAATAAGAAACTGCAACCTGCAACTTCAGCAAACATGATACACTGCTGTCTATAATGGCAGGGTACCAACACTGTGTAACAATAGCAAATTCACATTTTGAAGCAAAGTAGTAGCATCAGAGTGATATTTGGTGACGGGGTGCCCATGTTTATTTGAAGGACGTTTAAAATTCCAGACCAAACAGTCAATTTACTGTTAGGAGAGTCAGAAAACGGCTATAATTACCAGCACACCAACCAGCCAGCAATGCCATGAAGCTATCGTCTCTGCAGAGACCAAAGTTTGCCTGGGTGAATATACTCTTGTCATAAACTTGGGAGAAGAGATTGTTCACATCTTTTATGTGGGAGAGGTGGAACTAAGAGAGGCACAACATGCTAAGAGGAAACACGGTGGTACGCTGCTTGTATATTTCCATCCAAGCCAAACATGTTTTTAGCTCAGCTGTGGACCACATCAAAACATCTATTTTGTCTTTTTGTCAGGCACCTGTCATGATGCCATGATGTCATCCAGCCTCACTTTGACATGCACGGCTGTCACCACTGTGTGCACATGGTAAAATGAGGGGATATTATTTGTTTTTAGTTCTATCTGGAGCATACAAAAACTGGTGCAAACAGTATAATATACCACATATTGTATATGAATCGGAAATGTGAACCAGTGTTAAATGCAGTTTTATGGGCTGAAACCAGGGATGTTAAGGTCATCCTTCAACCAAATCCTGAGGTATTGTAAATCACTTTTTGAAGGAAAGGTTCTTAGCACAAATAAAAAAATACAGTTATATTCACAGTCCACTAACTGTCCACAAGGTCTCCTTTAAATCAAAAGGAAGGACCTGCTGGCTGTTAATCTTGATGGCGTTGCAGATCCAAGCCTTGGTGCCCAGGTTTGTATCTCTGAAGTAGGATTTTAGGTCTTAGTTTAATCTTTCTGTACTGTTCTGTACTAATTTGCACAATTTACAGACATTAACATAAACATAAACATTGGCATATGAAAAACACATAGCCTTATTATTTTTTTGTTATCTTTTTATTTTCTATTCTATTTATTCTATTCTATATTTCCTTTTTTAGCGGGGGTGCCTTTGGGGGTGGGTGTGGCTAAATGGTTTAGGGGGCCCAGAGCAGGATAGGGGTCCTGGGCTGTGCCAGGATATGTTTGTGTCAGAACTGTTACTAACCAGAGTTGCTCCTATTTATTGAGTGGCAGGAAGGTTTTTCAATGTATAAACCTAAGTTAATTGATTTTTCTGGCCACATGGAGGCTGTGGAAAAATCTACCTGAACACAACTTTGACATATTGGTTCCTTTTAAGTTGACCAAATCAAATTTGCATCATTACTTAATAGTGCTTTATACGAGATGCAATGGCTGAGATAACAGTGCAAACAACGGCAGCAGTGCTGACATAGCTAACGTGTTTACCAGAGGGCAAACCGGAGGGCAGGCAGTACACTTATGCAGAGCTGCTGCGGCTGTGAGCTAACCATACACTGAAACCATGCTATGTCAAGAAAGAATGGAGAAACTCAGATTACAGCACAGAGAGGGAGGCAAATAGTTGTTTGCTGTTATATTAATGCTCTGAATATCACATTTAGCACATTTAAGTTGAGGTTAAATAATACAACATAATAATAAAAACAAATCCATTCCAAGTGAAAGCCCATGAATCAAAACTTCACTTTGAATACAAAAGAATGATCAGACAATGTATTTGAAGTAACAAAAAAGTACACATCATGTAGAATGGCCAGTTTCAGAATTTTTTTTTATCAGTATGGACATTTCTATAGCCTAACAAACAAACTTTAAACCGATAAAATGTTATGCAAATCAAATTGTATAACCTGAAAAACTGTCACATAAATGTAGGAGAGTAAAAAGTAAAATGCACATGACATGAAATTTGAATACTCAAGTTAAGTACCTTAAGTAAAGTACTACCACCATCGAGTATACATGAAAATAGGAGATATAGTTTAACAATTGAATGGTAAAGGTAAAAACAATACAATAAATGAGTTTGTAAAAATCCAAAGTAGCTAAGAAGCCTATGACAAACAATACTCATTGCCTATTAAATGTTGATTTACTGCCAAACGTTAAGTAGTGGTCGTGATTACATGTATTATGAATATATATATATATATATATATATATATATATATATATATATATATATATATATATATATACATACATACGTATGTAATTATAATATGTATGAGTTATAATGTAATAATAAAGTGACACAATAATTTAAACAAAGGCACTGAAACAATACACATGGCAATACACTACAAGAAATACTCGTTTCGTTACATTGTAATTTGTGTTTTTTTTCTCTCCAATTAACTCCTGCCTCGTGACGTCAAGCACTTTCTCTGCTGCGCTCGCTCTACCTCTCTCTCTCTCTCTCTCTCTCTCTCGCTCGCTCTCGCTCGCTCGCGCTCCCTCACTCCGCGTGAAACAAAGTGTAGTGTCCGCGAGAGCCCGTCGGAAGCGAAAAGAGAGAAACCGGAGAAAGGAGAGATTGGAGCGGCTGAATCCGCAACAACCGGAGGAATAATAACCCATGACAAAGAGAAATAAAGAAGACTGAAGACGGAGGAGAAGAGGGAGAGAACTCGCAGGGAAAAAAACTTTTCCGTGGGGAAACTGTTACAGACTCAAACACGGCCACGTTTGAAAAACATGGATACACTTTTCTCCGTATTCCTGGGACTCCTGTTTCTCTTTTCGGCGGCTGGTTACGCCTCGGGACAGATACCGACAGGTAAGGACTAACACGGGGGAAATAGACAGTTATGGGTGTTTCCGGGGTTTGTAAAGTTTGGACTATTTATTTTTCTCGTTTTCTCCATCCGTGTTAAGCGTATGGATCTCTTGACAGGTGTGTTTAGGTGCAGCAGAAAAGTTCGACTCCGTGTTGAGAATGTGCCGTCGTGCCTGTTTCATCGCTTTGTGGCTGTTTTCACCTAAAAAAATAATAATTGGATTCATGTAGTGTTTATTTTTTATTTCGTATCACTGTTTACAATAATGCGAAACATGTTTTCTTCGTCGTAGGTTATTTAAGCTCATGCGAGACGGTCGGCTCTTGTTTGATGTCAGCCTGTTTGCCAAGTGGGTCGGTCTCTCAAACACTGACCGGATAGTTTGGTTTGTGAACTCTTATCTCAAGGTTTTCAAACTAATTTACAATATGTCTTTATGGGACATTATTGTGTCTCCGAACTCCCAATATGTACAGCTTGTGCATTGGCGGAGGGGTCACCGGTTAACTGCATGTACCCACGGTGCCGCCTCGCGAGCAGCGCGTGGATGGAGGAAAACAAAGTTCCGGTGCGCACGGAGATCGCCACCTAATGACTGCAACATCCACAGTTCGCGTCCCGATGGGGACCTCTAACGTGCACGTTTCCACGGTGGTGTGGTCCGTGTCATCCTCTGTAGTTTGTGGCGTATTTGAAGTCTCTCAAACGGGAGACTGTGGCTCTTTTGTACGAGTCGGTTCGGCTCTCACGCGCCGTGAGCTCTTCGCCCTTTGCAAACCAAATGATCCTCATCCGCTCCAACTTTATTTCTCGCTGAATGCAATAAAACCTAATGGTTGTGGGGGATATAGCCTGGGTACACCGATCGCCTTGTTTGATGGCATGGATCTTCTTTTCGCACCGCGTTATTTAACTTAAGTAGAGAAGGAGTAGTTTTTATTCTGAATACAGCGGCTTTTATCTTTTAATACAAACTGAATGTGTGAAGAATTGTGATGTTACATGTGATTTCTGATGCGGAGGGGCTTGACCTGAACTCCAAATAGTCATAGTTAAACTACATGCAACCGAGGCTAAATAAAACGACCGTGGCATTAAACTCTTCAATAATTATCCGTGGATGCAAGGGGACCTTTTCTCCTGTACTTTAGTTTTTAGACGGGAACCCAAAGTGTCTCTGCTCCCCTCTCGTCAGTCTATTCCGCAGAAACACGTATGCACTTCGCGGAGAGAGCGAGAGAGAGAGAGAGAAAAAAGAAGCACATTGCTGCTTGCAGCGCTCCGGGACCATGCCAAATGCAAAAGTCTCCTAAATGAACTCCAGAAGGGAACATCCGAGGTGTGTTCCTGGTGCAGGACTGACCGTCCGCGGAGGAAACAAAGTCCGTGTACATTGTCTGCAGCTCCCGGTGTCCGCGCAGGAAAACTCTCTGTACCTGTGTCTCTGTCTGCGTGGCTGCCCCGTGTTTTATTTATTTATTTACACATTCCCCAGTTGTTCGCCTCTGGACGCCAACGCACGCACACAGAAGAGAGAAAGAGAGACACACACAGCTGTTAGAAATCTCACCTCCAAACCAAAACCATACTAAAACCATATAAGACTGAAATAAAGGACACACCACGGTCTATTGCAGAGCTGGAAATAACCAGAAATAGTATAAAAACGTCGTTTTTTTATTGCTTCAGTATTCGCTTAGGCGTGTTAATGCCTCGCAAAGAAATTACACATTAATTACCCCTTCATCTGTGAACGTTTTATTGCCCCCCTCCCCTCCCTCTCCATCTCCCCCTCCCTCTCTCACTCCTCCCTTGTGGCCATTTGGCCCTCCGGGTAACAAATGTGTGGAATTTCTTTGAGGCCTCTTTGGGAATTTAAGTGCTGTTAATTTGCAAGTAAATACTAGTGACTTGATACTGCTTTACAGAGAGTGGAGGTGGGCTATCATTAGTGTGGAAAGGGGGTTGGAAAAGTGAAGTTGCCGCTGGTTGTGTTGCAGAATATAATTTTTTTTAAGTATACGTTTCTAAATAAAAGCAAGCAACAGTGGTAATTTATGCAGGAGCATGATCGTTTGATTGTAATGAAAGGACCCAATTCCCAGGGATAAAAGGGTTATTGCCACCCCATTCTCTGTTTACACTGTGAAACCTAATTTGTGAGTGAAAGAAGACAACGTAGATTCATCACATTCTGCAAAAATGCAGAGAGGGTGCAGAATGCATGCACGATTTCACAGCCGTTTCCATCACTGACGGCACTTTTATTTGATCACTTCAGTGAAACGTTAAAACGGATGAGGTTGATGGGGTTAATAGGCTGCAATCGGTGTGAACTGTGAATAAGAAAAAGTGGTGATTATTAGATCAGAAGCCAATAATGAGAGATGCGTGTTGTGGCGCAGCATCAGTAGCCGTTGCTCCCTGAAATTGCACGCAAGGACAAGAAAATCAGTGGCACAGATTTTAAACCGTCCATCACATTTGAACAAAGTCACTTTGAGTTTGTGTTGAGATGTTTCTTCTCTAAATCTGTCCCGTTTCCTTCTTTATCTTCTCGTGTCCCATTTAGAAAGTCAAACTATAAATTATGGCATTTATTTAAATCTGCCTCTCCCTTGTCTCTTCTTATCATGCTGTTTTGCAGCAGTTTTGTTTTGGCCTATCGCTTACAAAGTCAGTGTAATAAATGGGAACGGGTGTAACTGAGTTTATGTTAATTTGACAACTTTCTAAATCTGTCTCCTCTCTGATCGAGCTGTGACACAGATTCCAGGCGTCTTTAATCTTAATGAAGTGAAATAATTGTTTTCCATTAGTGTCTCCAGACGAATTAGAAGGCTGTCGCTGCTGCTGAACACCACATCTGAGCTGGTTTAATTATAATTGTAAATTATTTTAATATTTTGAACATTAGAACCAAGTTGGTTTGATAATAATTACTTTTTGGCTCCCATTTGGAAGCTGGAATTTTGTGTGTGTGTTTTCCCCCAGAAAGGCGAGAGAAAGAGAGTGATAGTGGAAAGAGGAGAGGAGGAGGAGGGGGTAAAAACAACAAGAAATGCAACCATTGGTTTTTTGGCCGTGGGCATCTTCTCCACTCAAGAGACTGTGAAAACGGCAGGAGGGAGGGAGTGTGTGTGTGTGTGTGTGTGTGTGTGTGTGTGTGTGTCTGTGTGTTTCTCTGTCATGCTCTGTGTGTGTTTGTTGAGCAAATGTGTGTGTGTGTGTGTGTGTGTGTGTGTGTGTGTGTGTGTGTGTGTGTGTGTGTGTGTGTGTGTGTGTGATAACTCATGTGTGTTGCTGTCACTTAAAGAGAAAGAGGGAGGCCAATGCTTTTAAGCCCCCCGGAGTACAGTGGTACAAAGATGAGCATGTGAAATGTTTGCCTCTCATTCAGATTCATGTGAAATAGCCTTCTCATTCTACTCGTGCCATGCAAAATGGCACCAAATCAAAGAATGCTTCTTTTAATTTATTTTCTCTTTATGAGTAACGCTACAGTCCGCTGTCTTTCAGATCCATCTTAATGTCTTCTCTTCAAATCAAACGCCACTTTGCCCAGAGCCTGTCTGTCTTCTACAGATTTCAATTTAGTGATAGATTTAAAAAAAAGAAAACCATCTCTTTGAAAGTACTGGCTCATATCTTCAGTCGTTTGGGGATGAAGTCTGTGCGCACACAAGCATGAGTGTGTGTGTGTGTGTAAATGTAATTAATCTGTTGAGAGAATTAATTTGCTAATCCCTCATTAGACTGTGTGTGTGTGGATGAATGATTTTTAAGGTTTGTGTTAAAAACTGATTAGCGACACAAAGCGACTGTGCAACCTTTAGCCTCTCGTTGTCAGAGAGTTAAGAATGAGGGAAAGTGAGAACATGACATGATTGACACATATGATTCAGATTCCACACACCATGCTGTGCACGATCTCTATGAGCTATAAGAGGACGCTTTGGTACTCATGAGAAAACAGGTTGTGAAGGTTTAGTGCGGTTTTGGCTAAATATAAGATCTGAATTGAACTATCTTTATGATGATTAATGATATCCATTATTAATGAAGAACCAGAGCTCTGACACATTATGCCTTGTCATCGTTGGTTCGTTTACCTTGAATGACTAATAATTAACCAGTTACTCAATATACAGAAAATATATCTTTGATTGTATCAAATCTTTTGAAACAAAAATGTCAAACATTCACTTGCTCTACATTGCAGTGATTTGCGGCTTTTCTCTGTTTTACACAATTGTAAACGGAATATCTTTAGGTTTTAAACTGTATGTCAGAGAAAACATGCAATTTTCAGACGTCAGCTTGGGCCTAGAGAAACTATGATTGGCATTGTTTTCACATTTTTGGACAGTTTGTGCATACAATGATGACTTCAGAACATCATCATAAGCTTTCAGTTGATTAGTCAACTAATGTTCCGTTTCTGTGATTCTTTGTGGAGAAACTCAGTTTTACAGATCTGTTTATTAAATCAGTAAATCGATTAGTCAACAAAATTGTATGTCTTTGGTTTTTTACATATTTCATTGTAAGTCGACTAAGAATTTCACTGGTTGAGGACAGCCCTAATAATCAGCATAATCAATAAAGAAATCAGTCATTAGTTGTGACCCGAGTCCTCAAACTGTAAGATTATGGTAAAACAAGTCTGTCACAATTTCTTAAACCAAGGTTAAATCTTTATTCAACAAAACAACATCAAAGAGATCAATTTAAAAATGATCTCCCAGAGAAAAGTAGCAAATCATCACATTTGAGAAGCTGAAACCAGATAATATTTGAGTTGTTGCTAAAAAGAAATAAATCAAATATTAAAATAGTTGCGGATTGAATGTCTACTGCCCGACTAATTGATTAATCAACTAATTGTTGCAGCACTTTATTGCTTCTGATCCACATGTAGCTTGTGCTGTTTAACAGCCACGATGATAGAAAGAGGGGAACGCGGGTCTCCATCTAGTTGTGCTCATGTGAAAAAACACTCTTTTTAGTCCTCATTTGTTGGAGCTCTCTGGTGGAGTGGAGACAAGGCACAGTGAGAAGCAGCATGCCATGGATGTATTGTCTTGGAAGAAGCAGGTACTGCAACATCAAGGTGTATCAGAAAAATCTGTTTTTGTGTCCTCACTTCTCTTTACCCCCAGGCCAGCTGATAACTGAATATTTCAACTTTTTATCATTAGATTCTGTTGTTTCCATTCAGACAATTTATGCACAATCTGAAAATGAACCTAAAAGCAGGTTTATGGAAATGTTGCTAATGTCATGGTCCTGTAGATATTGTTATGTGATTGGTGTAAATCATCAATCAGCGAGCAGGAAATAAAACCAAGAAAGTGTGAAAGTCTCATTGGAAACGAAGGCAGGCAGTACGTCCAAAACAAATCCCAATGCCTGAAATATCACATCCCTGATGAATGATGGTATTAGTCCGGTATCATCAATCTCTGCTCTGCCCTGTTTGGCTCTGGTCACAGCTGTCAGTACAAGGGGGCCGAGAAACACCCCGCCGACTCACACACACACACACACTTACACACACACACTTACACACATGGCTGGCTAATGACAGATTAAGTAATCAACACTCTCAGTTGATTAATTACATTACAGTACACACGCACACACACACACACACACACACACACACACACACACACACACACACACACACACACACACACACACACACACACACACATGTGAGCAGCATCAGTACCAGTTGTGTAGTCTTGTGTGGTGATAATGATATTTCAAATGTAGTCATGGCTGGTGTGTGTGTGAGAGGGAGAAAGAGTTTGAGAGAAGTGGCGGCAGGTGACGACAGTCTTGGGAAAATGCTTGTTTTTAGGGTTACCATGAGGGTAAAGGTTGAGGTTGGCTTCAGGTTAGAGTTCGTTTTCGGGAACATGTGCAAGTCAACAGATTGTTCTTACTACCTTTTTTGATACCGATTTGTTTGCTTTAATTTTGTATGATTTTAGAAGCTGTTGGTTGCTGCTGATGCATAGAATTTGTAAATTAAAAATGGATTTGGTATTTATACTTTTTAGGTTTTGATATACTCTTGAGTCTTTCTTCAACTTTGTCTTCACTTTCAAGAAGCTTCATCAGCATCTGCAATCTGTAGGAGAAAACACAAGCTGACCACTCACAGTTATTTTGGTCCCCTAAAATTGGAATTGAGATCAGAAACGGTTCAGAATATAAGAAATATTTGTGTGAAATGTGTGTCATATGTTAAGATTCTGGACAGTTTTTGATATTTGTTGCTGTGGACACAATTAAGTTGGTACCAAAACATTTGTTGGTGCCCAATAACCTCCCTGTATGAAAGCACAACAGTGTAGATAAGAATTCAATTGTAACATTAGTCAATCGCCAGAAAGATAATCTATTAATAATTCGATTTGTCATTTTTTAGTCAACACAATTGTGAGGATTGACTTCTTTTCTCAGTTTTTTATGATGTTAAACAGATTTTATTTTGGTCTTGATGAATATAATCCTTTTTAGTTGCCGCCTTACAACTAGTGTATGTATGCTATCACTAAAAGAACACAACTTTTTTTTTCTTGTGTATGTGACTATACACCTGTGCATGCTATCCAATCTAATCCTCTCTTATTATTCTCTGCTTTGCTGCTGTTGGACCCAGCACACATGGGGCGCGCTGAGAAGGGTGAGTTACGAGTGGCCGGCCAAGAGCTGAGCTTCATCTGTCATAGTCATCACCATCGTCTTTGTCATTGTCTTCAGTGTCGTCGTCATCATCCCACAGTCTTCACTTAACTGTCACTTAACGTTCCCTTTTCAATGTGTAGACGTCCTGTGAAGTGATCTAATTGTTCTCTCATCCACAATCATCCTGCCTTTTACCTCCTTCGTCTCCACCAAACATCCCATCTTGATTTAACGTTCATCGTACAATGTCTTCTGGAATATTACTCACACCGTATTCGGCGGTATTAAAATGCAGTGTGCAGTGATATTTAGGCTGTATGACAATGTTCAGTAGGACCATGAACTATTTGATTCTGGCTGGAACCATTTGATTAAATGTCAAAATGGTTTCAGTGCTTTAAAGACATTTATCTCCCTGGGAATAATTTCTACAATTACAAACTTGCTTTTTAATCGTTGAAATCGTTGAAGTGCTCTCGTACTGGTTTGTAGTTGTCTCTCTTTGTGAGTCTGCCAACCTGTCTGTCTGGTAATCTACGTGCCATTTGTCGGTGTGTCTCCCCTGCTGTGTTCGTCTGTCTCTGTCTGTCTGTCTTTGTGAAGTTAGACAGCTGTCGGGAGGTTTGAAGTTTCCAGGTGCTGTTTGTTTAGGTGAGCTCGGTTTTCAATAAAGGGGCTCTCAGTAACTTTGTTCCTGCAGTAGCCGGCCTCGCTCTTCTTCTTTTAACTGTCCACTTCAGCAATGACACATCCTCTCATTCTGTCTCACACAAACCCTCTAACTTCCCTTCCCCCTCGGTCTTTCTCACTTTCCCACTTACACACTCCCAGCGGACGGTTGTTAATGAGGGAGTTGATTTTTGTTGTGAAAGTGACAGGTTGGTAAAATACTCTCGCACTGCAGGGTCTTACAGAGAGATCTCTGTGGAACTGTGGAGTTTGGTATCCCACAAGGCTTTGCTGTGACAGAATCAAAGCAAATATGTTGTTTACGTGTATATTTACAAAAAATCAAAGGCATCCACAGTGAAGGTCACATTCTGGTTAATCCTTAAAAACTAAAAAATACGCTTTGATTTCTTTTTTACATTTGTATTTTGTATGTGTGCGGGAGTCGAACACAGGATTTGGAGTGCTACGCTCCAAAACACAAATTATTTAATACAAAAATAATAGAGACCTAATGAAAGCCCAGCGAGGCAGAAATACTGTCAGTTTATATTAAGCAGGACAGGTTCTTGAAAGGGGATTTGGCAGGTTCTACATCTGCTCTCACTAATCTCAGTAGATTACACTTGACTCGACTGTGAGTTTTTACCTGAGTTTGTAGATGAGGTAGAAATTCATAAGGGTGTAGTGTTTTAAAGACTAGCTTTATATTGGTCACGTGGAGCTGATTTGGTTGATTCGCTGTGTATTTACGACATACCTCCATTCATTTAGAGTTTATAGCCACAAAATCAAATTTAAAGCCATCATTTTCTTTTTCAATTGTGAATAACTCACAACTCTAAAGACTTAACATCCTCCAAATCCAGTCAAGTTCTCAATGTCCCATCCACACTTAATCTCCAGTTTTACTGTTGAACTGAACTCTGCCATTGTGCCAAATGTTTGGCAAATGTTTGATGATACTGGATTCAAGCCAACCCCACAGTGAGTTTTGGGGAAATCTTGTGACTGGTTAAAGTGTAACCAAGCGTCTTCGCTTCAATCTGTATTTTTTTCTTAACCCTCTCTTGTCATCCTCCTCTATGAACTACATAACATGTGACAAGATGCCCCACAATAATCTTTGAGGAGCATTTCAATGGAAAGATCCTTGGAAGAATGACTTTTTAGGGGCATGTGTCTTTTTAGTGTCCTTGCTATGGCTATTTGTGTCAACCTCAAAGCTCTTAAAGAGACACTTCAGACAAATTAAGAGAAGAATACAGCTTTAAAGTGGCAGGTAACATCACATTTTGTGTTTACAGCAGCATTTTCTTTGTTTCATTGTGTGTGTGTGAGAGTGAAGGAATGAACCTCTTCATGTTAACCTTCAGGTGGACTGGCTTTACAGACACGGCCAAAGGGCTCTTGTGCTTGTCTGTGTGCTTGTCTGTGTGTGTGTGTGTGTGTGTGTGTGTGTGTGTGTGTGTGTGTGTGTGTGTGTGTGTGTGTGTGTGTGTGTGTGTATGTAGCTAAAGGCAGTGGCTGAAGTGGTTTCCATTAGTTCAGTTAAGATGACATCTGTCAGGAAGGCACACACACACACACACACACACACACACACACACACACACACACACACACACACACACACACACACACACACACACACAAAAGTAGCCATAAGCAATCTCTGTGCAGTACACCATATCAAGTCTCATTCCTGATCTCTGTGTGTAGTCCAAGGATAAAATCCCAGAGGACATTCTGCTACAGTCACTTCCAGCCACAGTATGTACATCCTGGTATCTAAAAGGACACTATTTTTTACAGTTCTTACACTCCTTTCCAATAACCCTATCTGCTGCTCTTTAAGCTGATTTCAGTTCAAGAGCAGTAGAAAGCTTTCGAGATATATAAACCCCCTTTAAGTGTATGTGTGTGTGCGTGTGCGTGTCCGTGTGTGTGAATCAGGGGCTCACAGACGGATGACCAGTCCATTAAGATTATCATCTCCATCCCCAACCATGTATCTTCACATCACCACAATGCTGGTCCTCTAAGCGGAGATTTAAATCTTCTAGCAGATATTCCAGAGCTATCTTTTTCCTCTAAATGATGTTGCACATTGTTTTTATCTGCCATCCTAATCTGTCGTTTGGTCTGTCTGTCTGTCAGCCAGCGGGTGTGTGAGTGACCGTCCTGTCTGCAGATGACTGCAGACACATGGTCAGTCTGACATATACGCACCTACAGTCAATCACTCCAGCAGACAGACATTTACATGTTGAACATCTGTCTGTCAGTTTGGTCCTCTGCAGCCTTTCTGAAACACGGTCTGTGATGAAGTCACATGAATAGTTCCTACATGTTGAACATAAGCACATTAGCTTACAATATATTGATTAATTATGTCTTGTCTCCAAAACAAGCCTTATTTGTATGAATAAAATATAAGAACATTTTAATTTTAAATAGCATACCGGTAATTGTATGAAGCTTATCAACCTTTGATGTCTGCGATCATAGATCAGTATTTGCTCCAATCATGTTTCATGTTCCACTTTACTGGTTTAGATATTTTACAGAGAGCTGAGCCCAAGGACTCACAAGCTAAATAAAATAAAAGTGATGAAACATTTAATTAACCAAGTTGTCAATAGCAAATGAATTGACAACACATTTGATTATATAATAACCATTGAAGTTATTCATATATATATATTGAATATCTTTGGGGCCAATGGCCACACAAAATAAAATGTGTTATTTCATCTTTAGCTATAACTCTCAAATGCATTTTTGCAAAGAGCAAGGACATTTGATTTTAAACTCAGACACTTCCATTGGAGTCGCACTTGGAAGGCAAATCGTCATAGCCAGTACAGACCTGTGTCCAGACCTTTGAATCCTCTTACTCCAACGAGTTCCAGGGGTCCGATTCGTCTGGAACAGTGACATGAAACATGGGTGTTGCTATTTAGTTTTTACTTCGCTCGGCTGCACTTTTAATAACCAGTGGCTACGCAGTAGTGTCGACTTAAAATGGCGTTAGATTCAGGCGGATATCCAAATTAGTTAGAGTGGAGACTGAGGACGGAAAGACAATTCTGTCTCATGTCATGCAAAGAACAGACAGGAATTAAATCATATGAAATCCATAGTAAAGCCTTTCAAAAAAAGTATTACTTCCTGGTAGTCTTGAATGGGCCGTTGCGACTGAAATGCATGCGTCTCAGGGGGGTCACACATAACGCGTAAACACCATAGTATGGTACTGGCCTACATCAAGATTGAAATATGCAGCACCACCAACAGCTTCACTGACAGAGGGAACAGGGCAACTTCATACCTCCAAACATTCAGCAGTTCAGATTTATTTCCATGCTTTCATGGAACTGAACAATAGTTTTTCCACGGCTATTATCGTGTTTATGGTCAGGACACCTACTGAGACCGTATTTCCTCAAGTGAGCAGCACTGAATACATGTTTTTGAATGGTGCAAACAGTGCGTCCTTTTTCACTGGAAGTGATAAGAAGGCATTGCAGTGGAATCACCAGCGGACACACCGCTGCAGAGCAACATGGGAACCAAGAAAAACACCAAAATAGGACATATGAGGTTTTCATTGGGAGGTAGAGGTGGAGGAGTCTTATTGTGAAAGTA
>NC_136591.1:30487677-30492677 GCF_910589615.1 Taurulus bubalis | reverse complement strand
CGGATACACATTTTTGTATTTGATCTGCAAATACGAAAGAGTTCTAAGTGTTACTGTCCCCATTATTTGTTCTTTTAGCTGAACTTTTCCTCTCAGTCCTGAAGAAGTTGAAGTATTCTTCGAAACCCAATGGAACAAAACAGAATTTAGGAAAGCAATAGAGCAGGCTGAAGTCATAACCAAGATAAGAAGCTATTTAGATGTGCGTTACGGGCCCTAACCTGATCAGACTTGGACTATAATCCTTTACAAAATGGAGGTGAATGAATTTTACAGAATGGAAGTAGGCAGATAAAAGTCTGTGGGGAAGAGAAGCAGAACGATCGGTTTGAAGTGGGATAAGGAACTACGCTGGAACAGAGCTGACCAGAGCAGACTGACACAACAAACACTTGCAGCTGCGCGGACTCATTCCTCACCTCCTCCATATCTGCTGATAACAACAGAGCAGCCAGACAGGGGGAGGGAGTGAAAGTTATGCTGGTTTGATGGGTTGCAGGTCTTGGATTTTTCTCTGTCTCGTCTTTTTTTCCTCCTCAGAAGTCCTCGCCCTGTTTTGGGTTTCATGCTCAAACACACTCACTGATGATACCGCGCGGAGAAGAGACCAGAAAACATTGCGTGCGTTCTTATTTGATGTTGTAGTTAGGTTACTCTTTGACCAGCAGAAAGAGGATGAAGCTGAGTTGTTAACCCACATTTACACAGACGGGCGCAGAGAGTTGAGAGAAGGACTTTGTTCCTGGTTCCCGTGTGTGTGTGTGTGTGTGTGTGTGTGTGTGTGTGTGTGTGTGTGTGTGTGTGTGTGTGTGTGTGTGTGTGTGTGTGTGTGTGTGTGTGTTTACATTGCTAACTGGCTGTGCAGAGACTGATTGGTTTCTGCTGTGAAATCCGTCTGTTTGTCTTCTAGGGGCCTGTTTCTGTTTCACATTCTTCAGCTTTCGGCTGGAGCTGTTTTAGATTTAACCAGAGAGATGTAGTGGAGGATAAAATGTCAGTTGGCCTACTTTTCACATGTGACATGAATCTCTATTTACATATATGAAGATGTGCACGCTGAAAGTATATTACAAGAGATCAAGATTGGGTTGCACCAGCTATTCATGAATCCATTACTATGTTTCTTTGTCAAGGTCTTCCTACGTTCTTCTTGACTACCTTTCCGAATTGAGTTGCACCATTAACACTTCAGAAACATCTTAGCTAGTATAGTTTTATTTACATCAGTAAATCAGTAAATCAGTGTTGAGGAAATATGTGGCGGCTTCCAATAAATAGCAATCAATCATGTACACAGGAAGTCAGGGAAGCATTACAAGTGTGAACGGAACTCCCAAAAATAAAAAGATATATCAAACCGAATGATATTTAGGTTTGACTTAGTGTTTTTTATATAAGCATACATGGAAATATACGTGTTTGTTTCAGACTTGGTGATGTTTAGAATCGGTGGAAAAGATAAGATAACACAAGAATTTACTGGGAGTAAGTGTAGTATTAGTTGTAATACAAATAAAACCGATTGTTAGATACCATTGTCCTGATTGATGTATTGTGCAGCCCTCAATCCTTTGATTCATCATACCAGACATGGACTGATTAACTGAAATAAATATAGTTAAAGAACCTTCTTTCAGCCTGACAACACTGGTGTAAGTTTCCTTAAGTCAGAGGAAGGGTTTCCCTTATAAGCAGTCATTGTTTGTTCTGACCCATCACACATCTGCCTCGAGCCAAGGACTGCCATTAGATGTGTAATCAATCGCTATGAAGAAGGTATTAATACATGCTCCTCCCCAGTCCATCTCCTGTCTCTCTTCTCCTCCATGTTCTGTTGCTCATTACGCCGATCACTCAACTTTCACTGACACACACTAGTCACACCTCATTACTGACCGTACACCCACGCACACACATGCACACACAGTTTTCAGTCAGTGAAGCCACATCACTGCTTAATGTAGTGAGGACGGATGTGGACGCTCACCAGGAGAGAGAAATAGAGAGAGAGAGAGAGAGAGAGAGACTTGAACATGATTTAAACATGATTTAATGTCTATATTCGTCGCTTGTTTGAGAGTTGAGACAGAGCTATAGTGACAGACCAAAAGTAAAGAAAATATCCACAGTAGTGGTGGAAAATAACTCAGTACTTTACTTACTGATCTGAGATTCTTTGTGGATTCCTGATGAACCGTTATCAAGGCTCCAGGTTTATGTTTTACCACTTTCTATCAATTAATCGTTTCAGTATATCAAATAGTGGAAATGATATTCACTTTGAACAACATTAAAAGGCTGCCACACATTAATGCATCTGTAATAATTAAATAATGATGAGCTAGATACTTTGACTTTAAGGACATTTTGCTAATAATTCTTCCACTTGCATAACGTAACATCTGCAATCCAGAACTTTAACTTGCAAACGAGTACTTTTACATTTAAATATTGCTACTTTTACTTAAGTAAAATATCTGAATTCATCATGCTTCACACTACCCCAAGCATTGTGATCATCTCTTATGTACAAAAAAAACTAACTTCAACACAACTACCAGGACTTTTAAAGGAAACAAATGGCACATATGAAAGTCTCCAGTCTATGTGTGGAGTGGGTGGAGGTGGGACTAATGACTGGAGAGTCGTGGTGAGTAACGCTGGGTAAGCTGATGCATTCTGGCAGATACAGTAGCTGGAGCCACAAAAGTGTGTGTGTGTGTGTGTGTGTGTGTGTGTGTGTGTGTGTGTGTGTGTGTGTGTGTGTGTGTGTGTGTGAGAGAGACAGATAGTTAATTATACGGATGTGTTTGTCCGTCCGTATATGTTGCCACACGCGCACACTGACCACAGGCCTGACAGGCAGGTCTTAATTAGTTGCCACGGCTACCGATGATGCGTCTTGACAGAAACTGTGGTGATGACAGAATCTCCTGCCTCGGAGCAGAGAGGCATGCTGGGATTGACACTGGGTCCACTCAGTCATTGTGTGTGTGTGTGTGTGTGTGTGTGTGTGTGTGTAAAAGTTCAGATTCGAGAAAACGAGACAGTTTGTCAGTCAGCCAGTTACTTCCTTGTTAGTTAGTCAGTCAATTAGTCAGTGAAGAAGGCATTAACTGACACACACACACACACACACACACACACACACACACACACACACACACACACACACACACACACACACATGAACGTGGTAAACATGGTGAAACAAGGAAATTGCTCTGTGATTTCTCAGCCACCACTTTATTCTTCCATCTCTTCGTCACCTTTATCCGTAACCCTCTCACCCTCATCCCTCTCTTCCTTTATTCTTCCCGGGAGGCAGCAGGAGGGCCGAGAGAGTGAAAATTGTGAAATGTGTCAATGACATGTCACAGCAGATCCACAGAGACATAGTCAGTGGCACAAAATGTGATTTATGCAGGAATTATAAAACATGAGAATGCTCGCCTCTCTCTAGAATCACTTAACCAAACAGGAGTTTGAAACCGAAAATTGAGAAGCAACAAAATGAGTAGCTTGTTGTGATCTAATTTTTTTTTTTTACCGCTACTTTAGTGGTGCAATTACTGCATTCATTATGCATTCAGTGATTTGAATTGGCCTAAATGACAGACGAGAGACAAACAGAAGAGGAGAGACAATTGCTGCACTCTGACAGAGGCCACCCTCATCGTATTCTGTCTATGTGGGTGGGTGTTTGGTTGGCTGGTAGTGAACTCAGAGATGAAGCTTAATGGCCATCATTTAACCTTTTACCTCGACTTACACACGCATACACAGGTGCAAACACACACACACACACACACACACACACACACACACACACACACACACACACACACACACACACACAAAGAGCTAGTTTACTGTATGAGGAATGGAGTGGTGAGTGCAGTGCTGAGGATATTAAGAGTGTGTTTGTGTGTGGGTGTGGGAGTGTGTGCGTGTCTGTGCGTTGAGAGTGAGTGAGAGGTTGATCGGGGTCAATAGACGCAATTTGTCTCTGAGAGCTTTGCAGGCTCCACTTAGATTAGAGGCAGGCTTTTTACATCTTTAACTAGAATGCTGCACTGTTCTCTACGGGCGGAAACTTTTCGACATGTTGCACTCCTGGCCACATCCCAGTCAGGGATGTTACACCAGATGGGTTCCATCTGCAATCGAAGTAGGAGCACCTGCTTTGATGTACAGGTAGAAAGCGATGGCATGTGTCACATTTAATGAGTTGATAACTGTAGAAATCATGCATTTTAATCAAAGAACTACTAGTACTAGTTCCTTTTGCTGAATTGGAGAACATGTCAGTTCAGTTCCTCTGCCGCCAAAGTGTCTCCTGCTCATATGTTGCAGCTTTAAACGTGAGAATACTGCGTGTAGAATAGCATGCAATCAGGAGAACTGCTGAATTGTGGTCACATGATGCTAGTGGGTGGAATCTGTCATTTGTGTGTGTCCATCTGGTATGACCCCCTGTTCAACTCCTCCAGCACTAATGCACATATGGACCGCACACACACACACACACACACACACACACACACACACACACACACACACACACACACACACACACACACACGCGTAACAGCACATACACACTCATTCGAGGGAACAGCTGAAAGGAACTGCCCCCCCTCCTTCATTTCTCCCCTCCTCCCTGCAGAGCCTCAGGACTCATCCAGGTGTCCATTTTCCTCCTCTTCTCTCTTTTCTTTGCTTTATGTTGTATCCATGTATGGACATAATTGGGCAAAAACACATTCAGTCAGGGCAGAGAATAGTAGCGCTAAGGTAAGAATAATATCCCCATGAAAGTCGAAAGTTACTGAAAAGATGTTGCGTGTCCCTGCAGTGTTTCCTCTCTTACAGGGTGCTAAATCTCTTGGTAACTGTTCATTTTTATATCATTCATCATCAAATAAATAGTTGAAATATGTGATTCTTTTGCTGTTTTCCAGAGAGTTTGATTGGAAGATCAATGTCCCTCTCATGTC